>NC_092702.1:9595329-9749427 GCF_964275005.1 Diadema setosum
TAATAAACAAAACACACAACATGTTTGTGAGGGATAGATGTTGTCAAAGTTCAAACACTGGAGTTAAAAAAAAAAAAGATTCGGAGCAAAGGATTATTTTAGACATTTTCTAGACAGCTATATCTCGGTTCAAAGATTATTCACCAAGTCATATACTTTACAGAAAGAACATGAAAAGACTGCCGATAAGCTGAAGTATACCAGATAAAACTATTTCATTCACCTCTTTTCAAATCAACTGAAAGCTGTGAAATATAGTCTGCTCGACTGTCCGTCAAGAGTTTTTTTTTCATTAAAGTGAAGGTATGCTGTTTGCACTTACAAAACAGTGACATGCTCAAGTTTCCTGGTACTAACATCATTTTTGCATGAGCGAATGCTGACAGTATGGGAGGACACACTTGTGATGTCCACACTGATATAGCAAAAATGATGCGGGTTCCAGACTTAGAGGGAAAAGCAACACTTAGTGACACTGTTTACATTCCACGGCCATCACCTGAAGAGAAAGTCTACCCGAAAAATAAATGAACTTCAAAAGAAAGAGAAAAATAATCTCTACAGAATGATAAATAAATGACAAAAATCGGATAAAAAATAAGGAAGATATGACATTTTGAAATTTCACATTTTGGGGGAAATAATTTCTCGACCAGTCCGTATGAATATTCAAATGAGCAAGTTGATGATATCATGACATCACAATTTTTCACGTGTGTTAAAATAATGACATTTGGAAAAATGGTTATTTTTAGCTAATACACATAATAGCATGTTCCCATACCAAGATATTTTTATTGTTCTTTTTTATTCAGGGTGGTTTTAAGACAGGTTTTATATTTATACAGCTGAAATATGAGATTTCTCTCATTTCTGTATATGAAATGAATAAGAAATTGTGAGAGCATGACATCATCAACTGATTTGAATATTAATAAGGACTGGTCAAGAAATGTTTTCAAAAAAATAATGTGAAATTTCAAGATGCCATATCTTCCTCATTTCTTATCCGAGTTTTGTCATTTTTTGTATTTTTCTGTAGGGAATATTTTTCTCTTTCTTTCGAGGTTTATTTATTTTTGGGGTGGATTTTGTTTGTTTGAAATGAATAAAGTCAATTGTAAACAAACTCTCTTTGAACCCAAGCTGAAAAGAACTCCTACCTCTGGCTCCGAGCTCCCCGTCTGAGTGATCGTTTTCCAGTTCTTGCCGTCATTTCCGTACATCACCTTGAAGGCCTCAACCCACTGGCAGTAGTGGCTTTGACCCTGGGTGATCACTCCAGTTACTGTGTACTTCTGCGGCAATTTGATTTGGAGCCACTGGTTCATATCATTCGTCTTGGCGATCCAGCCTCCACTTCTTCGGGAGCTTGCATGAGCCTGACTGGCCGAGTACCTCGCATTCCATTGAGAGGAGGCGCTGAACACCGAACCGACAATGCGTCGAGCTGATAGGCTCACCTTTTGCTTCATTGCTGCAAGTACACGACAAAAACAGTGATGAAATACATGTATATTTTTGTTGTTGTTGTTGTTGTTGTTGTTGTTGTTGTTGTTGTTGTTGTTGTTGTTGTTGTTATTATTATTATTATTTCCCCTAATGGTACACCATACGGGATGATTCTTTAGGCAGTATTAGGTATGTCATTCTGGTGAAAAGCCGTCAGCAGGTTCGAAACAACATGAATGCATAATCTTAAGAAGAAAATGCCCATTCACTTTTATCACAAGATGGCCACCTGTCCCATAACTTGGTCGCTCCCACAAAGGCAAACCCACACAGTCCATTTTTCTCTGTTCATATTCAACACATAAATGAATATGAACAGAGAAAAATGGATAATGGGTTAGCTTTGTGGGAGTGACCGAGCTATCGACAACCATAAAAGGTCACAAAAAACTCTAAACCCAAACCTGCAGGTCATGCGAGCTGGCCTCTTAATTTGACCACTTTCATTGACAGATCTCATTAATTCAGTGAGGTATTCATTGTTGCTTCACGATAACGCTTAAACTTGGAAAAATGCAATTGTTGTCTTTAAAGTACATGTGTTCAGTTATGCATGATATCTGTCAACATGATTAGGTATCAATCGAAAGAGGAAGAGTTCCCTTTTCCTCACAACCAACATTGCACTCTTCATAGCTGACAAATAGTTGACATGGTAGCCTTCAAACGTTGGGTAACTTTTTTTATACGCACTGGGAATAATTATATAATAATAATTTGTTAAATACGTTTACAGGGGCATATGACAAGACTTTACAAGAAAGCTTTAAGGATTAAATTCTGCGTAAAATTATTTTTGTCTCGTTACATCTACAGCGTTACACGCAATTCTTTTGTACTGTTGTACGCATTCTGTCCCAGGTAAACAGCTTTACTTCAATGCTAAATAGGCCTACTTCGTAAAAACTTGCATTTTGTATTGAATTTTATTGATACTTTGCTGCAAAATGACAAAATTAATAAGAATGGCCCCCTAAATAAGAAGAAGTGTGTAGAAATATAGATTTTAGCATCATTTGAAAACGTCAGTGTTTTGGTGTCTTCATGACCCACTTGCTACAAAACGCGTCATCTTAAAGGGAAGGTAAACCCAAAGAACAATGTGGATTGAGTGAAAGCAGCAACATTAGTAGAACACATCAGTGAAAGTTTGAGGAAAATCGGACAATCGATGCAAAAGTTATGAATTTTTAAAGTTTTGGTGTTGGAACCGCTGGAGGAGGAGACTACTAGAGGATATGACGTATGAGTGGACAACAATACAAAGAAAATATAAAGGAAATTCAACAAAAATTCACTTTTCTAGAATTATGAAAGAGCAATGGACCAACCGCTTTCAGAAAGCAGGGGGAATAATTGCTACCCTTAACATATGTCAACATCAAGTTGATGGAATTTGTAATTTTCATGAAAAATGGATTTTTGCAGAATTTTCTTTATATTTTCTTGGTATTGTTGTCCACTCATACGTCATAACCTCTAGTAGTCTCCTCATCCAGCGGTTCCAACATCAAAACTTTAAAAATTCATAACTTTTGCATCGATTGTCCGATTTTCTTCAAACTTTCACTGATGTGTTCTACTAATGCTGTTGCTTTCACTCAATCCACATTGCTCTTGGGGTTTATCTTCCCTTTAAAGGTATTCAGTTCAAACAATTTTATTTTATATAAAGTAATACAAGGTAATTGTTTGTTTATTTGTATTTTTGTTTCATTGTCCATCTGATAAAATGGCTAGACACCTCATATTCAGCTACACTAGCTGGTCTTCCATGGGGTCCATTTGGATTTGGATGTGGGGTGGGACCATTTCACCATGTTAAACACCCTGCTCTTTGCGATGAATGAATGAAGCGGGATGTTCTACGTGCATGAGTTGTGACTCTCTCACACACGGGAACTCCATTTCATGTCCTATCCGAGGAAAAGAGTGTTTTGCCTTTTACTAGAGGGGACGGTATGATTACACACAACATTGCTCAGTGAGACTCGGGAATCGAACCCGGGTCCTTTGGATCTGGAGGCAGACGCGCTACCGACTGAGCAAACTCACTGTCCTGTAAACATAATGCCTACATGAATAAAAAATAACGAAGGTAATGGAAAAGACAACATACTAGTAGTACTCATTCCAATGAACGGTCCACGCCCACTCAACTCCCATCGCAAACTGATAGCGTTGTGCCATGTCAGGGGATGGATACGGACAAATCGAGCCATGAGCGGCGGGTTGATGTCGTTTACCATCTCGCCGTCACGATCATTGTTGCCGACGAAAATCTTTGGTCGAACAGTAGCGAAAACGTCACCAAAGTAATACATGAGAACAGAAATGATGAAGAAAACAGACAAGGAATTAATTAAGATTTGTCTCATTTACCCTGGATGTTTTTTTTTTTCCTTTTTTTTGCGAGAGTTAGCATTCTTGAGAATCTTACTCTTCATTTTAAACGAGGATTTTTGAGTGATAAGGATTCACTTGAGTTTTGAACTTTGTATGAGTAGGAATGCAATAATAATTTAGAACTTCCTACACCCCATCCATGTATTCAGTATGTAAGCACCGGGGTCCCCTAAGCAGTGGCGGATCCGGGAGGCGCAACGGGCGCGCGCCCCTCTTTATTTTTGGTCAAAACAAAAGAAATAAAAAGAAAAATGGGGGGGGGGGAAGGTGTGTGTGCCCCCCCCCCCCCTTAATTTTGCAAAGGCGTCTCCCCTTTACGGAACTCCTGGATCCGCCCCTGCTAAGCATGCTAAGTCCTCTGTGCTCCACAACAATTTTTTTTTAGTGAACGTCATGAGTAAGACATCGTGAAATTTATGTCGTCGTAGCTTTGATTACTTTCATTAACCTAGTGGGGGACAATGATTGCTCATCTCTCCTCCCTCCCCGACAACCTTTATCAGTCTTCATGGATATTTACTATTACAGATCCAAAGGGGATCTAAAGCCACTGTTAAACAAAACTGCACTTGGGCTACTTATAGACTGGCATCGCATATCTACACTCAGCAAAAAAAAAAAAAAAAAAGGAAACACTTTTGCGAGTTCATATTTTTCATCGAAGATTTTGATGAAAATCAATATACTATATACCATATTAAAGATAATCTAATTGGCTATCAACCTATAGTAGGTCAATATAAAAGGAAACTTTGCGCATGAGTGAACATTTTTGTTTTTGTCTTCCAAGGCACAAAAGTGAACATTGCAAAAATTGACATATTGTCCTTCATTTGTAAATGCCCTTTAAGATATCAGTGATAACAAAAGACCAGTTTAACACAATGAGAGACAAGAATGAAATAGCTGTCTGAAAAAATAAGTTTTCGTCCTCTTTATCTCTTTATAACCTCAAATAAAATTAAATTTGGAAACTAAAGGGGGAAATAAGAATTTTCTGTACACTCAAATTTCAAATAACATACAGGGAATGAGGGTACAAAGATGATTAAATGAACAGAATATCTTTATTTCATTCATTCAGTTTAGTACTTTAGGAACTCATGAGACAATTAAAGAGTCAAATATAATTTACAACTTTCCGAATCGGAGAAATCAATTCAAATCCCTACCATTTTTCTTGAAATTGCTTCGTCTCTCATTTCACTTGAATTTGGATGTGACAGAAAATTCATCATTTTCCTTCATTATTTTTAGCCTTTATTGATCTTTTGGGCTTCAAAGATAGTACAGAGATCATATCTTTTTTTTGTGTGTGTTACTGAATTCATGCTTTCTATTGTGTTACATTTGTCTTTTGTTCTTATTGTTACATGGAAGAGCATTTACGCATAAAAGACAACTTGGTCATTTTTGCAGTTGTTACTTTTGTGCTCTGGAAGAGAAAAACAAAGGTGTTCCCTTTATACTGACCTGATAGGTTGATAGTCAGTTGAAATATAGACTTGAAAAAGTGTTTAATTTTCTTTTTTTTTTTTTTGGCTGTGTATATTGCGCCATTATTCAATGTAAAATCAGAGACTCGTGCACGTTATTCACTGTGTATGACAATTACAGTTGAGTATTAACATACATCACGTCCGTCTTTAATGAAACCCTTTTAAATAACGGTGAACAATATGTCCTAAAGAAATCAAAGTCATTATCAGCTTTTAAACCATTACATAAGAAAATGTACTTTTACTGATTTCATTCAACGCCATGTTTTTACACATGCCCAGTATTACACTTTGTTTTTGTCACACTGTGCAGTGACCAAACTTGCCTTGTGCAATGTCTGTGTGCGTGAGTGCTCGAATGTGTGGTATGGGTATACAAGCTTTTTAACTGTTTGTGCTTAATGGGCATGACTGTCAGATTGTATGTAACTTAATTTACTGTAGACTTTTACATAGGCATCTTTTCTGCTTTTTATGATTGTGGGCTTGTGAATTCAAGTTCCTGCTGAAAGAGTTTTTAAACTCATTGTGTACGCCAATGGTTTGATTGTATATAATCTTACATCATTTTACTCGCTGTTTTAATATAATTTCTTTATTGATACATTGTTTGTTATATCGTACACTGATCCGGTTATTACTGATTTTAGCTAGACGTTTTGCTCCTTTTAATTTTGGTCGTTTATTTGTAGTGTTTTTTTCATAACTATATTTATGTAACATGATTTTATATCTATATAGTTGGATTGTACAGGACCTTGATGTAAAAAAAGTTTTGTTTTTTTTTAAAGTTGGAATAAATAAATAAAATAAATATACCATGAACGCCGTCATAGATATGCGACGGTCTCTATTCGATAGCGTGATGTCGATTTAAAGCATTGTGTAAATCGTGTCCAAAGCGATATACTCATTCCTTTACCACCATGATTGGATTTAGAGTGGCAGTTATGGTGAATCAAAACATCTTTTTTCATAATTTGTAAACATATTATGTAGTTTTATTATTGGAAGAACATTAGAAAAATATAATACCTCATTCACTATTTCAAGCCATTAGTAAATCAGAGGATTCGTGGGGGTATATATAGAAATAGCACTATTTTCTTCGGAGGTGTGCCCCTTAGGAAGTCATTCTATGCCACCCTGGAATCTATCATTTCAATTAAAATCTCGGTGTATATTAACAATTTTGTGTACTAACATATTATAGCGATTTAGCATATTGATGAATATAGAATTGTCGGATTCACAGATAAACCATGAATGTGGGTTTGTATGAGTGCATGAGAACACTGCACCTTGCTGTGAATAATTTATACGGGTACGTACTTTATATGCATACACGCCAACGTATCAATTTCATGCGTAATCTGAGTATCCATGTGTGTGCGTGTGTGTGTGTGTGTGTGTGTACTGCATTTTTTTCTTTGTTTCTTCTTTTCCTCGTTTTTATATACAATTTTTTTTTCTTTTTCATTCGTAATATTGTTGTCATAATGAAACTTGTGTTACCTTGTCACGAATCAATATGTAGGCCTATATTGTTTATATGAAAAAGAAAGAAAAATAAAAGAAGTAAAAAGTGAGCTAGTGGCTCTTCCAAAATCATCCTTCCAAAATCATGTTCCAATCACCTTGTCGCCATTTTCGCATGCCGCAGCGAAGAGCCAGTCCTTGCCGTTCAAGCTGTAAGAGAGTTTGAAGGTTGTCACCCACTGGTTGAGCCTCGGACGAATTTCTTGCCTGCCCTGCGTGATCACCCCGGTGATTTGGTACACCGCTCCGAGATCGACCTTGATCCACTGGTTAGGATCGCTTTTCTGTTTGACAAAAGAGTGGCGTTTGAAAAAGAATATCCATCGTTTTGAACAAAAGATGAAAGAAAACAGTTTCAATTTTATCAGCTATTGACTCAAAGGTGATAATTGATGAATTATGTACTCTTGAGTCGGTGAGAATTACGTAGATGTCATTAAAAAAAACAACAACAAAAATCGCCTATACAATTTTGGATGACTGATAAGATACTACATTTTCATTTCAGGTCCTGAGCTAAGATTTCAAGTGTCCCTCTTGACCAAGATCTACCAATACATAGCAATGCTTGGGTATTACTAATGACAAGGCAGACTGGCAGAACTGTCATGATATTAAAAAAAAACAAAACAAACAAACTCTTAAAGAAAGAAAAAAAAATCCCTGTAGAATGTTCCAAAATTGACAAATATCGGATGAAATATAAGGAAGGTATGACGTTATAAAATTTCACATTTCTTCGGGAAGCATTTCTTGACCAGTCATTATGAGTATTACGATGTCATGCCCTCACAATTTTTCATGTTTGCTAATATATTAAATTCGGGAAAAAATTTAATTTTGGCGAAATTTTGGCGAGTTTTACATTAATACAGCTAAAATATGAGATTTTTTGTCATTCCTGTATAATTATTATGAAATGAATAAATTTCGAGAGCATGACATCATCAACTTGCTGATTTGAATATTCAAAACGACTTCTCGAACAGTGTTTTCCGAAAAATATTAAAATTTAAAAATGTCATAACTTCCTTATTTCTTATCTGGTTTCGATCCTTTTTCCACTGCTCTGCATAGGAATTTTTTTTCTCTTTCTTATTGCACTGATAAAATTTCGAAGTGGATTTATTCTTTTAAGGTATCATTTTTTTTTCAAACAATGTGAGCTTGTGTACTATTATCGCCAAATATTAATTCTGCATTTATACATTTATATAGAGTATTGATATTGTGTTGATGTTACGATGTAAAAAGGGATGTCCTTGATTTGTTATTTTGTGTATGTTGAACTGTTATATTTTGTCATTCTATTGCAGGGCCCCCTAGGATAACAGTGTGCAAACCACTGATGGGGCTACCCTGGGTAAAGAAAACTGAATAAGCCATCATCCCTGTTTGATAAGACCATGTCAGTATATTCTATCCTATCATCATAATTACCATCACCTTCTAACGTCTGCCACACTACTTCACACAATCAAGAGACATCACAGCACAACTCCTTGTCATCATATTTGTTTTTGTTATTGTTGTTACCTACTTTGAAAAGCTTGTAAAGTAATGAAAGCAACAATAAAATCATTATGCCTTTGAAAAGACAAACTGTATGACAAGAAAGAACCTTTTTTTTTTTTCTACAGACGAGGATTGTTGGTTGTCACACAAGGAATGGATTTTTGTTTTGTTTTTGTTTATGTTTTTTCTCTCTTTTTTTTTTTTGGTTATGTTTACTTCCACTCACCGCTGCTCTCCAACCACCAACGTAATAGTTCTTTTGATTCGTATTAAGTCGTGCCCTCGGCGCACAGTATCGAGTACTACCTCGATAGCAAGATGATGCAGTGAGACTAAAGTCAGGAACGGATTTGTCTTCGATACCAAGTCTATGAATTTTCATGTCCGCTGGAATAAGCAAAGCAAAAGTGGAAGTAAGTTACATTTAAATTTGCTACTTTTCTCAATCTGTGACTGCTACAGAATTTTACAAGAAGCAAATTGGTTATCTCATTATTTCAAAAAAAGAAAGGATATTTGATTTTATGTAGTAAAGGCGTGTGTCATCATTATCATTTTCGTTTTAAAACAACTAAAACATAAAAAAAACTTCACTCACAAATACTTCAATGATATATGAAAAACAGCTTATCTTCCTCAAACAATCCTTGAGTTCAATGATGATGATTATAATAACAATAATGATAACATTAATATAAATAATGATACATGATACTGCTACTCATAATATCATCATCATCATAAGAGTGATTACTAAAAAATGAAAGTAACCTGCAAACCCTCATATAAGCCAAAGGGTGACATCTTGATTAACCTACAGGTACATACATAGATCTGACAGGGCTATATCGTATGAATAAATAGTTTCGTCCATAACTCTGCGTTAAGAATGGTTTGTATTTTGTTATCACTAAAGGCGTTCGCTCTTCCGAATATATTTAAACTACCACACTATCTAGTGGCAAGAAGAGCGCAGTAGCGCATTATGTCTTAGTACATTTTCCAACGTGTACTTTAGAAACCATGACATTGTCTAACATGCTCGGTAAATCAACATGCCCTTCCTATATAGCACGATAAAACTCGCATTGAATACTTCATGCTATGTTTAGACTGCCTATATTGTATTTCAGAATTGACCGCATATTACTTGTACTTCTATATATTCATATTTGATGGAAATTAATGTCATTGAACTCGAACTGGAACTTGAACTTAGTCTTTATCCTGTTAAGTAACTTAAATATTGTATAATAGAGAAGATTCTTAGCCAGACGTTATTGCTTCTCTTTTTCTTTCAATTAAACATTGCAAACAACCAAAGTCACTGTTGTGGCCCGTGTTGTGGCTATAAAAAAAAAAAAAAAAAAAAAAATGTGTCATAACCTCTCAACTACTAGTCCCTGTCTCCGTCCTTAAAAAATCTAATCTATTTTAAACAATTGCACTATCTAACATTATTTTGATGAAAGCACTTACGTGTTACGGGTCCGTCTCCCAAGAGTTCGAACCGCATGCAAATGTGACTCTTCCACGTGACGGGAACGATTCGAACGAAGCGCGCCCTCACAGGACTCGGGAGTAGATTTCTCACCACACCATTCCTATCGGTATTTCCGGTGAAGATCTAGTGTAGTTTCAAAATTAAAAATTGAAAGCGAGGTCAGTCTCATGCGTAAAGATCGTATAGTGGACGTGAAAGGCCATAAACGAGAGGATGAAAAGTGGGATGCGAGAGGCGAAAATTGAAATGAAAGAACCGAAATATCAGAATGAACATGGTGACGTGTACTTCTGTATGGAGCAATGACGGAATTATCATTTTGTTGTTAGAAAACTTTCTGTCACAAATGTAAAATTACATCTTTTATTAAATATCCTTGTTTATCGTAAGTTGCGCAAATCAAGGGCGACGGTACGAGGGCAGCTTTTTTTTTTTTTTTTTTTTTTTTTTTTTTTTTTTGGTTGTTACACACTCACAATTTATTTTAGAAACTCTCTACTTGAGCATTATATTGCTATCCTCCAAAGCCACCAATGCTTCTGCATTAATCACTAACGATCATTTATGCAATATGGAATAATAATTACAATAGTCGTCATAACACGTTTGAATATCATGTGAAATCTTTCATTTCCCTTTCTCAAGGAAATACGTTCCCGAGGCTCTACCATCATGACAAACGATAACAAAGCGATATGTTATAAAATTCAAAACTTTAAAATGAATGGGCAAAAAAAAAAATCCAAGTCAGAAGTCTTTAAATACCATGCATGCGAGAAACGGTGATGATATTTGGCGATATTTTAAATATGCTGACGATGTGGCATGACTTTCACTAAGTTTCAGCGAGTACATACCTTAGGTTGCCCAGTCTGACTTACGACGTTTTGCCACTCGCTACCGCTGTTAGCTTTGAACATGACCTTATAGGTCTGGACCCATTGATTTATGTTGGATCGACCTTGGGTCAAGACACCTTGGATAAGATAATCGGTCTTCAGGTCCACTTGAATCCACTGTGCGTGGTCATTCCGTTTGGCTATCCAGGCTCCGCCATATCTACCAACTGACAGAAAGATGCCGTTGTTACGTTTGCGTTAGCCTTTTGTCAAGGCCCTCTCGCTGTAATGGGCGAGCGAAGCGAGCCCAGCCGAGCGCGCCAGCTCTCTTTACCATACAGCGAGAGGGCCTTGACAAAAGGCTACGTTTGCGTAGAAACAAGAATATGAAGAATGTTTGCAATTAATGTACACATCGATTATAACGATTTAGTGAGGAGAAAATGTGGGGAGAATTCCGAATAGGCAAAGTATAAAAAATGGAGTAAAAGTAAAATATCAAAGATTAAAAATAAAGGAAGTTGTCAAATCAGCTCATCAATCCTCTTCTTCTTTTGATACAACTTACTCTAATTACGATTCCCTTCTGTACGGCAAGGGCCCTTTCATTTATACTTAGCAAAATTCGAATAACGGTATATCGATGTAGATTTAAGACTCTCCAGGGAGTATGATAAAAGCGTGTAAATCAAAAATGTCGACTGGACTTACTTGTGAAAATCACAAAGAGAACAGGGGAGGGAGACTCCAACAAAAATTTTCACCAACATACAAGTCGGTGATCTGGAAAATTCCTCTATGCACTATAACACAGACAATGAAGGCAATAACATCGCCGGGGTAACATCGCCCTTTCATCCATCACGGGTGAATGCTCGCCATCCAGTTAGAGCTAAAGAAGTGACTCGGACGAGTCACGAACTGTTCTCTCAGTCACTTTCACAAGTAAGTCCAGTCGAACAAGTTTAACTTACACGCTTTTAGAATAACAGTACGCCTACTTACCATTTTTCATGTTCAGTCTTCCCTTGTCGACGCAGTAATGAGCGCTATAGCAAGAGCTGGCCGATAGTTGTTCCTTTTTGATCCTACCATCTTCAACCCCAAGTCTCTTCTCCTGTGGCTCTTGACCTATTGTAACAAAGTAAATGAAAGGATTGATGGATGATAGGTCATGCCTTCTATGAGACAGGATGACCCGACGAATCTCTGATAGTAGAGTCAAACAGTCAAACAGAGACGTTACCAAAATATAACAGTACTACAGTAAGTACAACAATTCGTGTCAAACAATATAAACAGTCGACATAATTTATTATATCCCTGTGTGTGTGCATGTGTGTTTGTGCGTGGGGTGGGCAATTGTATATGTGAATTATGATGCTGAATTAGTGTAATTAAGCTTAGATTCTTGCAATAATAACGCTGAATCTTTGTCTGATATCTCATCATCGCTCAACACCAACTTAAGATCAAGATGGGCAGTCATCAGTCATGTCACACGTGAAGGATTAAGGAAAGGAGCAAATAACTTCACAAGAAAATATACTACTGAAGCCATAGAAATGTGCTGTAAAATAGGAACTTGACTTTGACGAAAAAAACAAAAAACAAAAAACAAAATAGTGTCGAACAAATGAGACGCCACGTGAAGATTTGTCGAAATACAAAGTTATGATGGTCACACCCACGCTTGCAAATCGGTTCGGTGTAGTAATGTCAGAGGTAAAAATGTCATAGGTAAAAATGTCAGAGGTAAAAATGTCAGAGGTAAAAATGTCAGGGGTAAAAATATCAGAAGTAAAAATGTCAGCTGCTAGAGGTAAAGATGTCAGAGATAAACGTTTAATGTCAGAGATAAAAATGTCAAAGGCAAAATTGTCATAAGAGGTGAAAATGTCAGAAGTAATGACAGAGATTATGTCAGAGGTAAAAATATCAGAGTTAATTATGTCAGAGGTAAAAATGTGAAGAGGTATAAAAGAATAACCTAACCAGAGCAAACTGTATTTATCGAATTATCAAATCCAAACTGCGGATTTGAAGAATGAAATAGGGAATTTTGTTTTTAAAAAACTAGAGCACTCTTAATATTCTGAGTTTGTTTCTAGTGCAGTGGCGTAATCTGTCTGTGGAAAATTATTATTATTATTATTATTATTATTATTATTATTATTATTATTATTATTATTATTATTATAAGGGGGTTCCAACAAAGCCGCAAACCCCTTAAACAGTATAATCCTACGTTGTTACGCTCAATGAAGTTATCACACACACACACACACACACACACACCCACACGAACCCACGCGAACCCACATTTGGTATCAACGTATACTTCTATACAGATATACATAATACTCTTACATACACACTCTTACACAAACGAATTCTGCTTACGTCCAGGCTAGTATATAGTCATTATTGTTCGTCTTTTTAACTGTTTAGTGTGAAGAAGTGAATCAGGCATACAATACAGTCATGTAGTCTAAGCAAACCGCTAATTTTCCACCTGTTCTATGTTATCTTCTCAAATTCAGGTTTCGAATTTATCTCGCAAGGCCCGATCACGACATAAATGTACAAGTAAAAAAATACAAAACGCATTGTATTTTTCAACTTACCTGTAGAGCTGTATAGTGGCTAATATGTCTATTTTGAGGCGTACCGAGGCTCATATTTTTACTGATATAATTGGATTGTTGATTGGCCGAGCATTTTTCAAGTTACAAGAGTGTCCCATATTTCTTCCCCGTGTCCCATTTCTCCACGGTCTCCCCTATACTTTTTCAGGAGAAAGCACGTAAAGCTTTTACCTCGTCCTCTTACATTTCTTCGTCTAAATTTTTACCATTAACATTTTCATCTCTGGCATTTTTATTCTGACATTTTTACCTCTGACATGGTTACCTCTGACATTTTTACCTCTGGCATTTTTACCTCTGTCATTTATACTCTGACATTTTTACCTCTGGCATTTTTACCTCTAACATTTTTACCTGGCACCTACTACTCTGCGATCGCAATGTCTTGCGCATATTCCAATAAGAACGCAGTAGTTCCATCTTTCATTCCCATCTTCTTAGCGGGATTCATTCAAACAAAGCTAAGCAGTGATTATTTGACAGACGGCAATGGGATGCTCGTGACATCATCAGGACATCCATCATTTGATTTCTTCCCCACGTAGACATTCGTCTATGTCAAGCCAAATAAGAAGCATTTCAGGAAAGTTGTATGTTTCTTTGTTTGTTTATTTATTTGTTTTTATTCAAAGTTGAGGCAAGGAAAGTTACGCAACATCATGCGTAAAGAATAATTACAGCGTAATGCATTTATACCCATCCCCAAAAGTATGATGGCGTTGAAAATACAATCATATTCATCAGGTCTTACTGCGGTCAACGACTGAAACTATTATGACCGGATAAAAAGCGCATCCTCTGAAATTAATCGACATCTTTAATGTACATAAACTGTCATCGTATATTAATTTTTATCAGTACGATTTGGTACTAAAGGATATAAATGCTACTTTGAACTCTGGAATTTGATTTTCATCTTAGAATGATCTTACCAACCACTGGTCCTGTGCCGATAACATCGAATCTCATACTGATGTGGTTATGCCAAGTTACTGGATGAATGCGGATGTAGCGAGCGGTGACAGACCTGAGAAATTTTGCTGTTACTGGCGTGTTCCGGTCCTTGTTTCCCGTGAAAACCTTAAAAAGTGGGTTAAGATAAAGAACAAAAGAAAAAGTCTTCCTCGGGCCTTTTTCAACAATTATAGAATCACTGCGAGAAGAAAGCGGGATTACTTTAGATGCCTTTCAAAATCAGATATACCGGTAATGATAATTTGATGAGTTTTGTTTTGAACGTGTTTGAGGTTACAATACAACATTGGTCATTGATTTTCAGCTTGAGCTTGAAGAATAGCCGGCTATTTCTGATCGAAAGAATTAGCCCGATCAGAAAATAGCCCGCTAATTTTGCAATGAAGACCGAAATAGCCGGCTATTCCTATCGGAAAGTAAGCCAAAGGAATCTTGGACTTATTTGCAGAATAGCCAGCTAAGTTGCAGAATAGCGGGCTAATCTTAACGCGTCTTCATCAGCTCGAGTTTAAACATCGGCACTGCTTGCGTTGCGCACCACGCAGGAATGTAGGCAGTCGGGTGGGAGGGTGTTAGCATTGAGCTTATAAACCTGAGTGTGCCTGAAGCTCGAGCTGGTGAAGACGTGATTGTACATTAGCTGACTTAGGGCTATGATTCCCCATTAGCGAGCTATTCTTCAAGCTCAAGCTGATGAAGACCCACATGACGTATTATGGGAAAAAAATCATCGCGTAATCAGATACCCCTATATCGCAACATGA
Organism: Diadema setosum; assembly: GCF_964275005.1. Lineage (NCBI taxonomy): Eukaryota > Metazoa > Echinodermata > Echinoidea > Diadematoida > Diadematidae > Diadema > Diadema setosum. The sequence continues at coordinate 9,610,531 of NC_092702.1, forward strand.
TACAATAGCTCCGATATACATCTGATGAAAACTTCACTACTCCACATTTCACCTTCAATTTACAAGGTGTTCCCTCTCATTTTGATTCCAGTAATCAGGAAGACAAATTCATGGAGAGAAATTTTGTTTCCATTTCGGACAGGGCACTGTAATCGTAATCAGGGCAAATCCCTTGTGTTTCCTCTTCATGAAAATCACTTGTTTTCATTTCCTGATCGTTCGTCTCGCTATCAAGTCCAAGGCACTTTAACTACATCATCAAAATAGTAAAATTTGCCTGTGTATGTAAAGATATATATTTTATAGGCACAATAAATATGCTGAAAATACAAAATAGTTGCCTTTACGTGTTGCGACGGCATGAGTAAAAAACCCTGTATAGCATAAAAGCCTAAAACTTGCCGGCTTAGAGATTCTCAGTGCTGATATTTATTCTCTATTTCGCGGAGTTATCATGATATTTGATAATGATAAAAAAAAAAAAACCCTACTGACCATGGGGTTACCGTCGCAGCCTAGGACGAAGGTGTGTTTGTCGTTCTTGCTATAGGAGACTTTGAACGTCGTCACCCACTGCGAGTAGTCCTCCCGTCCTTGGATGATCACCCCGCTTACAATATAAAACCCCATTAGATCCACCTCGATGTATTGGTTCGCATCATTTTTTCGAGATGACCATCCCCCTGTTCTTCCGTGACCTATGGAGAGAAGACAGAGAGAGAAAGGGAGAGAAAACATGCTAAAACGAACGTTTCATTAGCTTTCCTTATGTTCATTTTGACGTTGTTTTATATAATGGGGATGTTTCAGTCAGAGAGGTAGACGTCAGCATTACTATTACTGACGGGGAGGGGGGTGGTGCACAAATTCTATCAGGGATCATATTCTGGTGTAGTTTTAAAAGGTTTACATGATATTCCCAACCTCGGTGTGTAAGTAGACACAAGGTATACAAAGATGATAATTTGCGGAGGTGTTGTAGTTTAGTGGATTGTGCTCTGCGTGTGCATTCCAAGAGAAGGTGGAGATTCGATTCCACTGATGGTTTGCGGCATTATTGGTGATGGCTGTGGAAGGACGTCATTATTCTATAAGGATAATTGAGATGATTCGTTGTCAGAAGTGTTATATTCACTCAATTTTCTGACATGGTTCCTTTTACGCTTAAATCTCTTTCATTTAAAAAAAAAATGGATGAACAAGTACAACCATAAATAAAGCATGAAAGTGGTTTTGCGCTCTTAGCTCTTTCTCTCTCACTCTCTCTCTCACTCTCTCTCTCACTCTCTCTCTCTCTCTTCCTTCTAAGTAACTTAAATTGTCAAGTCTGAATTAAAGTGCTTCTAGATGTTTGGATGATTTTAGGATAAGACGATATACAATTAACTTCTACTGTATATATCGACAGAAAACATCTTCTGAAGAAATATGTCAAGATATTGCTTTATCAAGAGGTTAGATACAAGTTAGGTGGTCATATTTGATTAATGACGGAGATTTTCTCCGCATCATACATGTTTTGGTAGATTAAATCAATCTGAAAACGAGAGAAATCAGTGCGGAATGCAAGTGTCTTGTATTTTTCCCAAGCCCAAGGGCAGTGATGATTGTGAAATGAACATAGATAGGGCACATCTTATCATCATGTTCATTTTAGTTACACTTCTCCAACAATATTTTATATGCGCTATCATGATAACTGTTGAAATAGATATATCTTTTTGTAAATGAACAATTCGCATTTGCTTCGTACCATCTTTTAATTTCAGTAATTCCTTTAGACAAGATGAAACCGAAGAACTCTACAGAAAGTGATTATGAGTTTGTGTTGATGATAATAGAGAATGTCTGCTTTCTTAAAGGTGCATGGTCCCGGTGTTTTAGTCAAATGCGTACGCGGGCGCACGGCGCAAGTTTCCTATAGAGACCTACATGTACGCCATTGACTCCTCTGTAGCGCTTACGCTTTGGCCCACTTTCCCGAGTCCGAAGAAGTCCGATTCACTGTAGTCAGTGGTCGGATCACAGTTCGGCTCATGATTCGGCTGAGGGAGATGACAGCTTTAGCAAACTTCTTTTGTGATGTCATAATAACAAGCACTATTATGCACGCACCCTGGCATTACTACAGACTGCGCGATGCGCAGAGAAGACAACAAAGGCAATGTCAACACCTACGCACTTTACTCTTGATGACAGCTAAACTTCGGTAATCTTCGTATCAATGCTAACGGTGATCGGCAGTATCATCAACAACGCCCTCTACACTACCGGGCTAGTAAATGTTCCTACTTGTTGTATATCGAGTGCATGTTGCACTACATTGTAAATACCCGAGAGTGAGCTGCATCTCCACTAACGCCACAAAATAATCCTGTGCATCATTTGTTCTATATAATGGGTCGAAAACTAGCAGCATTTTTCACGTACCTCTGTGGGTCAATACCAGTCAGCTACATGTAGAACTCGTCGATGTTCGTCCCAAACATAAATTACGCATGTCGCACTCGATAAGTACTGTACGTATAAGAGTATACGTACGCCACACATGTTATGCACACAAGAAAGGCCGGCCCGGCAGCCCAAACTAGAAGTTGTTTACAGGATTGACAGCGCGTATAGTAGCGCGCGACGCACTTGTAACAACTGATTGAGTGCGCACTGCTAGTGTAAACATTGTGACGTCAGGCCGTGCATGTTAGTGAGAAAGTAATGCAGGCACACGTGACTCATTTCATCGCTTCCAATTGGCTACATTCTTGAACCCATTTTATAATACGCGTTAATTACCTACGCCAAGGGAGGAGGTTGTTACCGTTGGTTTGTTCGTTCTATAAAGTTAGTTCGTTAGTTTGTCCGTGTGCAAAATAACTCAAAAAGTAGTCAACGGATTTGGATGAAACTTGCAGAAAAGGTTGAGAATGACACAAGTAACAAACGATTAACTTTTGGTAGTGATCCGAGAATTTTGGGGGAATTTATGAAGGATCTTTGATATTTTTCCAGGTGGGGTCAATGAACTTGAGAGTTCAAGCTGCGCGTACTTGAGGTTTGCATGCGCGCACTATGTAGTGCAGTAGTGCGTGCTCTAGTTTCTGCTGGGCGAGGCGCGCCGTGCAGCTGAGGGTTTTATGACGTAACAAAGGCTTCTATACATGTACAGTATTGGGAAATCGGGCGATTTTTTTTTCAGCATGTATTGACCGATTCTATGACGCGCTACGTGTATTTTTGGCATGGGCGCAGCCATAGTGGGTGTATCAGCCGACCCCCCCCCCCCTCCGCACTCCCCCACCCCTCTTCCTACATTAGCACGCGCGCAGAATGAAAAACTGCTTTAGCCAATAGGCGTCTCGTACTGAGTGCGCGAATGCTTGCTTAGTGCGCGAACCTTTGTTACAAGTGCGTGTAAACATGTTGCCCCGGGGTGGGGGAGAGCAGGGGGGGTCGGCTGATACACCCACTATGGCTGCGCCCTGTGCCGTAAAATGTCTGCTGCCCTCAACGAACCCGAATCGGTCAATAGACCACTGAACTAAAACATGTTTTAGTTCGGTGGTATAGACCGATACGGGTTCGTTGAGGGCAGCAGACAATTTGTGGGACTGGCTGGGCGCAGCCATTACTAGTAGCTCAAATTGCGGTGTCCCAGCCTACACCCCCCCCCCCCCTCCTCTCCCCCACCCCACGGGCAACATGTTTATCGAGCACTTGTAGCAGGAGTAGCGCACTTGTAACAAAGGTTTGCGCATTCCGTAGGGAGGGGGTGGGGGAGAGGGGGGGGGGGGGACACCGCAGTAATGGCGCTGCCCATGCCGATAATACACAAACCGCCTCACAGAATCGGTCTATACCTATCGGTGGAAATCACCGATCTCTATGGAAGAGCCCAATTACAGAGCTCTGAACTTCTCCAATGGTGGCGAGGAGAAAAATCTCTTTCCAAGATCATCGGTGGAAAGTAGCTGCTTGGCGGAGGTCTGCGCTCTCAGAGTGCTTTTCTAGTTTACAAATGGTGGTTTTCGTCCTTTTATCCTCGCAGAATTTAATTATAGTTACCCTTGTGGAAGTTGAGGCGAGCATTTGCCGGTCTATGGGCATAGTTATACATGCTGGAGGCAGTGAAGGCGCTATCGGGGATGGCCCCGCTCTCTAGTCCCAAGTGATGTTCTCCGGCTTCCTGCACTGTTCATTTGAAGAAGAAGAAAAAAATATATATATATATCAAAATTGATTGAATGATAATGTAAACTATGGCTGATTATCATGTTAAAAGGTCGCTTATTTCATCCTTAGGACACATCAAACATCACACAAAATGATAATAACTACAGAGTTAAAGGTTAAATTGCTCTACCGAACGCCGATATGAAAACAAAGTATAAGATCCGAATTTAAGTCATTGCAAAATATGTGACCTTGGGTCGTGGAATACAATATGTAGAGAGATTTGTAAATAGTCTAATGCATTTTGGACAGATACCTGGATCTTGCTCTTCGTCCAGCTGTTTAAGATAGCAATCCGGACAGACTTTTAACTTCATAGGGAATCAAGTTCAACACGCACGATGCTCTTTGCAGACGTACACGTACAACAATCTTATGCCACATATTAATTCTCGACAACTTAGTCTACACCTTGCAAAGTCCTAAATTGAATTCGTGGAACATGAATATACCAGCATCTTAAAGCCTAGAACTTGAACTCCATCACTTTCAAAGAAAAAAAAAAGCGATAAGGCTCGTTGGAAGTTTAAAGGGAATAAAAACTGTTCCTTTCTTGGAAGCAATCACTAATCATCGGTTAATAGAAATCACTCTCTCTAAAGCATTAATATAGCATCAAAGCAAATCATACCATCGCGATTCTCTTTTAGCTTTGTTTGTCTGTGGGGAGTATAGGCTTTCTGCCACTATTTTACCGGCTATCAAAGTTGTCAAACTCGGACATAATGGTTGATGTTGCCATCAAAATGCAAAACGGTGAATTCAAGACTTAACAAGCTGAACGCATACGATGGAAGCAATGAGATCCGAATCGGTATTAATTCTAACTATTCGCTCCCCCAAAACTACAGGAATATCGTATTATAACATTTTGTTTTAAGAACATCTGTTTATCATGCTCGCAGTTGCATCAAATAAGTCCCGATGGAACATTGCATGGGATGTGAGAAAAAGGAAAATATTCGAACTCACTTAGCATAACTCTTCCGAGCAGCTCAAATCGCATGGAGATATGAGCGTGCCAAGACACGGGCATAATTCGGATGAATCTCGCAGTAACGGGAACGGAGAAAACGTTGGTGCTGTGCGTGTTACGATCACTGTTTCCGTGGAAAACCTACATTCAAAAAAAGGGGGAAAATAGCAAATACTGGATAGTTTTTACACATACGCAATGCATGTATTTGTGCTTGCATACAACACTAGGGGCCTCTCACCCCGTCATGAAATAAATGAATGCTCAGAATACCCAGACAACCTTTCGTGGCTGAGTATAACAAAACTTGCACACAAAGGACAGTCAGACTGATGGTCTTACATGGGTCTCTCATTAGCCTGTGCGATTCGAGTCTCCTGGACGCCTTCCGGTGACTAGCCGGGTCTTCGCAACAGTCAAAGGAGAATCGAACATGTTTGATTCTTTTCGGAGACTTTGTCCAGACTCCGGCGAAGTCACGAAAACTATAAATGCAAGTACTAAAAGTAGAAAGAATTTTTGTTCTTGCGTGGAGACCTTTCGGACCTCGCCCTGGAGACGCCTTTTTGATGAGAGCTCAGCGCATGCCATTGATTTTGTCACTCTTTCATGTCGCACGAGTAGCCGCGACTGATCAGTCTTGGCGGTTGCGGCGACGCAACGTCTCCTCCGTTAAGGTAGACTCTTTATTTATACCGTTTCTTTCTCAAGTAGATACATAGCTATAGGAATCATTGCTATGAATGCTACTACCTTCATCTTACCTCATCTCCGGTCCCAGAAGGGCTGATGATAGGAGTGAATGTCACCCCGTCTATGCTGTGAAAAACTTTGAATGACGTCACCCACTGATTGGCATCTTGTCTGCCCTGCGTGATGATACCAGTGACTTGGTGCAAGGTCAAGAGGTCGACCTGGATGTATTGATTACCGTCTCTCTTTTTTGTGCTCCATGCACCCGCCCGAGGTCCCACTACATGTTCGTGGGGTACAAAGATTAAAGGTTCAATTACCCAAGAATCTTTCAAAGTGTAATGACATTCCATTTACTGTTCGAGTTGATTTCAATCAATGAAGTAACATTGTACAACCACGATGGTACAGGTTTCAGTGATATCGGACGTGCATTAACAAACACGTTATATCTCATGTAAAAATACTGGTATTTACCGCAACTTGACCTGTGATGATATATTATTAAGAGAGATTCAACAATATTTTCAGGTGATGTACTGATATTTGTTGTTCCGAAGATTTGTTAATCCGAAAATGAAATGTGGCTCGTTATTCCGAAGGTTTGTTAATCTGAAACGCCGGTCCATACTAACAAATCTTCCAAACCATATTTTGTTTTCCGATGAACGAGTCTTCGGAACAACGAATATTCGGAATAAGGAATCCTCGGAATGAATACCTGCATAACCAGAAGTCCATTTTATGAATTCCCTTTCTATACTCAGCGATGATTTCATGCCGTGAAAAAAAAAATCCAAGTAAGAGCATTAAGTGAATATTTGTGCGTGTGCCAGAATGATGTTTGTGATATAATGAGGTCATCTCCTCAGTCGAATTACGTTTATGGTCTTGGGCAGAATCATTATTTTATGAAAGTAGGCCCTACCTGATTCCAACTAAATCCATCAATATTTTCTCCATCAGATTTTCTCTAATACTCTGATAATTTGCTCATTTGATTTCACTCTAGTCATTCGCATAAATACATGAAATAATTGCTCTATATGTACTCCGTGTTTAAGTTAAACCACTCCATGCAGGTGTTTCACCAAACAGAAATAGTGCATCGTTATCTCACATACAAATCCCATTAAACTGATGTAATCGCTTAATTAAACCTTCTCAGAATTCATTTTACAATAATATTCAAGAGGATAAATCACTTTCATAGAATATGAACCTATTATATAGCAAGTGCCTAAATGCTTGCATTTACTTCCATGTGTCATACACAGAAATTGTACTCTTCAAACAATTGACTAGATATGATGCAGGGATGTTATCACGTAAAACAATGTGAAGCAACGAAAAGTGACGTTGCATTTTCTTCTTGTTTGACATTTCTCTCTTGATTTATGTCAAGTTGAAAGTAATGTTAAATTTCCCTTCATTTGCGAGAAACTCTTTCCCATGTCTGAATGAGAATGAAGTAGGAAATACAGCATAATCATAAAATTTAAGAAAATTTCCCTACTGCAATGACATTACTCTTTGGAAAAAAAAAAAAAAAACCTGCAGGGTTGTGAATATATATATATATATATATATATATATATATATATATATATATATATACATACATACATATAAGTGTGAGTCGTGTGTCTTCAGCTAATGATGAACCCCTGGGTCGTCGCATCTTTTTGGAGTGTGTATGTAAACGAGAGTAAAGAGGCGGTAGACGTTGCTTAATCCTCACAAGTGAGTTTACTCAAGCTTTCGGGCTTCCTGCCCTTTGTCAAGACTGGGGACAAGATACAAAACATGGATATCATATACACAAATAGAAAATAATAATGATGATCAAAACAATAGCGGAACTGATAACTACAGTGAAGGAGGCAGAGACGGCAGGGAATAATTACACAGGTGGGGGTGGGGGATGAATATATGCATCAATCTTGCATAAAATAACATGCAGATTGATATGTGTGTGTGCAGATGTTAAGTCATGCGTACACTGTATTTGTAAATGTTTATATTTTGTATGCTTGTTTGTGATTGTATATAATCTGCATGTTATTTTATGCAAGATTGATGCATATATTCACCCCCACCCCCACCTGTGTAATTATTCCCTGCCGTCTCTGCCTCCTTCACTGTAGTTATCAGTTCCGCTATTGTTTTGATCATCATTATTATTTTCTATTTGTGTATATGATATCCATGTTTTGTATCTTGTCCCCAGTCTTGACAAAGGGCAGGAAGCCCGAAAGCTTGAGTAAACTCACTTGTGAGGATTAAGCAACGTCTACCGCCTCTTTACTCTCGTATACATACATATAATATATATATACATGTATATATGTAGGTATGGGTATTTTTAAGATAATATGAAATAATTCGTGGAATAAAAGAACGCCAAAATAATTCCACCATAATTGTGGTAATAATGCGAACTCATAGAAAGTCTCAGCCAATAATATTATTCTCTACAGACACATTTATTGCACGTCTTAACCATTATACTTGCTTGCCCGTTGAGGACGAGTCCAGAGTATACTCGGGCAAGTGTCTATGGGAAATGCGTGTTGTATAGCAAAATCAGCTTCATACCATGGTTCATAATTATATAATGACATATGAAATAACTATTTAAGAGAATGTGGAAAAGTGTCTCTAATTCATTTTCAAATTAAGATAATCATATGATGACCAATTTACCTCTTCGTTGATCAAGTCGCGCCCGATCGACGCAGTAGTATTTGTGCCAACAGGAGCTTGCTGTAAGTTGTTCCTTAGTGATGCGGCCATCCTTCATACCCAACATTTCAATTGGTTGACCGCTGCCTAGAAGAGACCGACAACAATATCAAAAAAAAAAAATGAAATGATATGTTCACAACTTGATACCTTTGATACACGCGCGCACACCCACATACATTTTTTTTTTAATTTCAAAAAATATTCATTCACTTCCAATCAAATAATACAAAATACATAAATTCTCTTTGGTATTCCTGTACAGACATAAGTGAATAATTCTTATAAACATACCTGAAATAATTACACATTTTCATGTTTCAATATGACAAATAAAAGGAAAATAGTGCAGCAATGACCGAAAAAATGACAGTATATTACGTCTAAATAAAATCCACCCCCAACTAACCACACTTCCCTTCCTAACCATATAATATACTACTTTACTATACACTACCCCCCCCCCAAAAAAAAAAGAGAAAGAGAGAGAGAGAGAGAGAAAAGATAATTAAAAAAAAATCAATAAAGGGAAACCCCACTCCGCCCAGAAATAATCACCCATCCTTTCCTTCCCATTCTACCCATTACAATTTTATTATTTTGCCACTCAAATATCGCTGTTGTTATGATAAAAAAAGAGATATTATAAAACTACTTAAAATTATACCTGTCAGAAAGAGATAGTGTATCAGGTATCGCCGTTGTTATGATAAAAAAGGGGGGACACAAAAACACCTACGGGGGGGATGAAAATTGTTATTTGTAATGTTCAAAATACTCCCATTTAAACAAAATAATGTGAACCCAATTCATTTCTTTTAATGAAGATTTCTTTTCTTCCTTACAATATGTACCTAATATATTCTTCAGTTCTGCCAATGACACATACAACACACACACACACACATATGTATATATATATATATATATATATATATATATATATATATATATATATTGTAATTATCACAGGATTACTCACAGTCAGCACGCTATGTGTGTTAATATGACAGAAATCACACATCATCTTTCTCAAGTTCAACAGTGAAAGCACAGCATCATTCCTATGACAACTTTAAGATCCATCCAATCCAATTAGTGATTCATGTTTAATCCTGAGTTGTACTTTTCATCTATTTGAATTGTTATTCGTCGGTTAAGAAAGCAAATACCCAGGATGACCAAGCTAATAAAACAACAGCTCACCGAACACAGTAAAGTAAACACCACCAAATAAAGTGCCGATGCCGATGGGGGGGGGGGGGGGGGGCAGCAGGGAGGGATTGTATTTCCCCACAAGTTTTCATCGAGACTTTGCTCGGTGATAAAGACAATCTACTTACCATAGGCTAATCCCAGCAGGGTAAGCATTACCCATACACCTGTCGTCTTCATGGTTGGTCCCCTCTGACCGACCCAAAGATTTGTCTCCAAGTGGCGTCCTGATCAAAGATATGGCAGATGACTGAATGCATCAAGTAAGACAGACACATCTTCTTTATACCCCTTCATATCATCTCTGAATGTTCTCATATCATTTCATTTTGATTTCTCCAGTATACGTTGCAAGGACTAAAGCTTAGACGAATACTGTTGGGCAAGAGGGGGTGGGGTAATTCATCGATTGTTGAAGGTAAGTATGGTATGAATGAAAAAGCCCACGCGAAACTGCGCCTGGCTATGTCAAAGAAAAGGAAAATAATTATGGCCAGCCAAAAAAAAAAAAAACACCTTGAAATCGTTTCACCAGGGACAATATTTTGATATATTTATGTATTGAACGAGTATTATTTACCGTTTTCACCACAAAATAATGATAACAAACATTCATATTCATCGGTTGCTGATCATTTGCTTTATTTGCACCAAGGTGAGTTTAATGAATGGAGGCGGTGCACACATAAACAACAGGTTGTTGGAATTAAGAAGCAACGCGACAATCTGACGCCAGTTTACATTCCACATTTTTCTTTCAGAAGCGTAAGTCTTTCACATTTATTTGAAATTTGAGATATATATGTGCTATTATCACTTTCTTAGTCTTCTCCTTGAGGTACTATTTATGAAAAAAAAAACCCAAACAAGTGAAGGTCAGTGGAAGGCTGAGAAAGCGATGCCATCAACTTTTCTTATTTTCATAAGTGATTGTGAAGAACAATAATGTTTCATAAAATGTGTTTAAAAAAAAAAAAAACCTTTTGAATGATTTGTTTTATTTCTTTCTCTACTGCAGTGTTCTGCTTGATTTGATAATCATACTCTTTATCAAAGTCCCTTTGATCACGGAATTGAGTTGCATTTTACTTAGTACATAATTACGATGAAATAGATATTCTTGTTATTTTTTTTAAACAACTCCTACGGGCATGCATAGAATTTACTTGTTATCTTTATTTCTATTTTTTTTTTGTTGTTGTTGCAGATCCAGCATAGAATAACATCACCAAAAGGCACACAAAATAGCAATAAAACAAATAAAATCATGGGCGTACATACTCGAGCGGGATACGAACCCACGACCTCCTGATCACCGGACAGGCGTCATCTCCGCTAGACCACCGAGCTTTCGCCCGACTACTAAAACACTGATCAATTCGTCGATGCAGGGCAATTTGTCAATCAGTTGTAATGAAAGCATCTTAACCTAAGAATTTCATGAATTCGAATAATTACGCAATACCCGCTGCATACATAAGGATTAGAACCAACACTTGCTGTCGGGCGAAAGCTCGGTGGTCTAGTGGAGATGACGCCTGTCCGGTGATCAGGAGGTCGTGGGTTCGAATCCCGCTCGAGTATGTACGCCCATGATTTTTTTTATCATGGCTACTACTAAAACACTGATCAATTCAGTGCTTATTTACGTCGATGCAGGGCAATTTGTCAATCAGTTGCAATGAAAGCATCTCGACGGAAGAATTTCACGAATGTGAAGAAGTAAAGCTACCAGAAACCAGAAAACAGCAATTGAAATTTACTAGTGAACGGGTGACTCGGATCAGGGTCATTACGACCCCAATTTAAGTACCGCTTGGAACCTCACCCACGTGATAGGCCATTCCTGTTTGTTACGTGTTTTGTTTTGGTTTTGGTTTTTTTAAAGTATCATGTTTTACCTTTCTGTCTTTTTTTTCCAATGGCTTTGTTTTCAGACAATATCTGGGCCCCGTTTCATAAAAAGTTGATATGATAAAAACTCTTGCTGGAATGTCAATTGTCATGGTAACGACATGAATGCAGCTTCCTGATTGGCTGTTGCTATAGGAAGTTGTCATTCCAGCAAGAGTTGACATCCTAACATCTTTTATGAAACGGGGCCCAGATCACCCATGCAGACACAAGGATATTATGTCACATTTTTAAACATTTTGCGCGCCCGCGCGTGTGTGTGTGTGTGTGTGTGTGTGTGACCTGTCATGTAGCAACGCGGAAGGCAATGATGATGTGACATGCATAATATCCAGCACCCTGCTATATTGATGAGCTATCAATTCAACAACAATACCTATAGATACGTTCCAACAAGAAAAGGAAAACAATAACAACAACAACAGAGAGAGAGAGAGAGAGAGAGAGAGAGAGGGGAGGAAGATATACAGGTGTAGATGAAATTGCTATTCAAAAAGTGATATCGTGTTCATTCAAGTTCATCACCCGGCCAAGTTCAGCAACATGCTGAACTGCCTTCATAATTTATGTTGCAAAAGAGTTCGTGCGCGTGCTTTGTTAAACCTAAGTTTTATGTATCACCATTGTACCCCATGGACAAATTGCACATCTCCTTATAAGCCGCCAGCTATATGTTCCATTTAGACATCCATATTCATTGGACACCAATATATTCAACAAAACTGCTTTGGGATAAAAAGTCAAAACCGTCATGGAACTTTGATACAGGCCAGTTGTGCCATACGATATGAAGAACTATTGGCATAATACGCAGAAGATTTCAGTTTTTGCTTGTGACTGATTATGCTAAAGTTATTTGACTACACTTTGATACCATTTGAGAAGTATTACGTTTACTAATCCACTCACATTGTGTGTCACCATCAAGGCCATTGTTTTCACCAATGAAGGTACTGCCAATTCAAAGTAATACATGCATCAATTTATTAACAGGTATTTTTAGACATAAATGTTACTATGATAATATACCAATTTCATTTTAAATTATTCTGTTATACATTGTACAATACAAGAAATAGGAATGGCTATCAACCACCCTTACCACGAACTGAAATATTCAAATCCATGATATTCTGTCAAGGACCATTGATTTAGAATCATTTTCCGGATAATTTGTAAAATATTAAGTCAAACAAACAAGATGAAATTACTGCCGCAAATTTGATTCATCATTATATCTTTAAACCAAGCAACTCTCTATTCTTTATTCTCTTTTGTCTCTTTCTATCTTAATGTACTTTATGTTCATTGTGTATTTTATCTATGATGTATTTGACTATCATGTATTATGTCATCTGGGGCATTTTACACAGATTGGTGTGTTTCAGATGGTCCACTACACTCTCATACTGTTTAAATGTCAATATTGTTGTATGTATTAAAAAGGGGGAATACATGAAATGAAATGGAAACATTGGGTTCAATGCCTCAGTCATATTACATGATAGATAAACATCAACTTTGTTTTTGTCATAAGAAGAACTATACGGCACAGGTTTATTTTGCAGATGTCAATTCTGTGGTTGAAGACATACTTTAAGCAGGGAGGTGGGAAGAAAAAAGGTCGCACATCACAGGTAACAAAAAGAAGAACTCTGAGTTTATAAAAAGTCTGTGGCCTTCACTTTAATCAAATTGTTCTTGAATGTGAGATAAACAACCCGCCGTGTGACGACTATAGCCTATAGGCCCTACCAAAACGCCGACAGTAATTAATATCGGTATTTAAGGCAGGACATAATTACGAAAGGACCAGCCTGAATTTTCATCATGATCTGGGTTTCTTTCTTTCTTTCTTTCTTTCTTTCTTTCTTTCTTTCTTTCTCTCCTTCTTTCTTTTGTTTTGTTTGTTTGTTTGATGTGTTCCATTTGAAGTTTGTCGGTAGAGCTTGTGCAATTCCGATAATCGGGTCTTGCAAACATCTATAGACAGCTTTGCTTTGTCTTGCATATCGGGCAGCGGACTACACGGCAGCCTTGAAACTACCTGTACGGGTCCTTCTCGCTAGTGATCTGCGATCTCCAAAAGAATACCTTTTTTGTTATGCCGATGCAGCCCTGGGACATGGAATATCATAGCGCGGTTCACTGAAATAAAATCACCCTTCTTTTCACGAGCACTTTTCTTTTCCTTCTAATCTTTACGACTGTTTCATGGAGTAAAGTGGTACGAGTTCATAGGAATTCATTTTCAAAGATTTTTCCTGTTTTGTTTGTTGTCTTTTTGATTGATTCTTTGTAAATATATAAACTTTGGAATTTTTGTCTAATTCATCTTGCAGTTACCTTTGAAAAAAAACAAAAACAAAAACAAACATAGACCTGAAGAGACTTTAAGATCCTAACTTTTGCGGTGTGTATGTTATAATGCAGTGTTTTATTTTGTTTTCATTAAGTTTTATGTTTTCCCTTTCCTTCTCTACAATTCAAAGCAAAAATTACAACTGTGGCAGTAGTAGTAGTAGTAGCAGTAGCAATAGTACAGTTATAGTATGGTAGAAATATAGATAGTCAACATTCAAAGTAGTATCATAATCATGATACTAATAATAACAGATACAACACGACTGGAAAACATAATGTTACTTGTAGGTACAATGTACTTTTAGTGCCTTCTTACATTGATAGTAATATCTTAGAAATGACACGTTTACTGTGAATTCATGGGCTTGAAAGGTTTAAATTTCTGCGGATCTTAACGTCTCATGATGTTTTGCATTCAATTTTTATTGGTTTTCTGCAACATGCCACTTTTTGTTACCTTTTTTATGTTAAAATACCAAATGACAGACAATTTTCTCGAGACCATTTTGTTGCTGTTGTTGCTGCTAGTGGCCTCATATTCTTGCCTTTCTTATGATATGTTTTTGTAAATTAAATTGAGAAACTTTTCTAAATTCACAAATGTGAGGTCTTATATCATACACCTTCTGATGTATACATTAACACCGACTTCAGACTTGTGTCACCAGTAACGGCTATACTCATTCTGATGTGTTTGAATCTCCACCATATGTTTCTTTTTGCTTCATCGTAAAAATTGTTCAGATTTATCATATTTATTTGTTTATTAGTCAAATACATTGTTGTGTCAATGAATCAAATAGTCTTTTCTTCGAAGAATTTCTGTGACAATTGAAAGAATTGATAATTATTGTTCATTTATACGTATATTCATTTATTCTCCGTTTCTATCAGAAACGTATGAATATAGATTACTATAGTAAAGAAGTGCATAAAATACATTAACATAATAATGTGCTATAATCAAATTTATAGGACGCAATTTATTATTAGTTCTTGTTCAGTAGGTAGCTCTTTCGCAATGCTCGTGAACTAAGCATGCATTGCACATGTTCCAGGTGTAATTTAAAGGAGACCTCTGGATGATTTTCAGACTTTTACATTTGAACAACTATAAATTAGAAATACTAAGTACAGAGTTTCAGAATTTATAGTGATTAGGATGAGGAATAAGAATGTTTTCAAACTTTATAACAAATTGCAATGAACAAAGATGATGAAATGGCAGCCTCACCTTAAGAATGCATGAGTAGGGGCTCAAGAAAATACCGTTTTGCGGTAATGTCTCCCATTCCATACATTTTTTCCTACATAAAGAGAGGTACCATATTGTAGAACAGCCTTTGGATATGGCCTCGGCTGCCTTGAACGTAGACTATCACTCCACAGACTTCTTCTTCTTCTTCATTGGCGACTATGGACCTCCACTCTGTTCTGTTCATGGCCGCCTTACTACATGCGGCCACACTCTTACCTGTCCACTCCTTTATGTTGTTACACCACACACTGCGCTGGCGTCCTCTGCATCTTCTGCCTTCTATAATCCATTCCAGTACACTTTTTGGGATGTTCTGATGTCTTTTAGCATTGCCAAAATATCTGAGTTTTCTTAATTTAATGTCTTTCATCAAGGTTTTTGTGACATTCACTGATGATCTAGAACATACTGATTTGTTTTCCTGTCTGTCCATATACGGCCCAGGCGTCTGAATATCCACATCTCGAATGCCGCCAGCCTTTTCATATCATCCAAGTACAATGTCCATGTCTCACAACAGTAAAGGAGAGTTGAATGCACGTAACATTTTACTAATCTGAGCTTGGTTGCAGTAGATATCTTCCTTGATGTTAACAGTTTACTCATTTGGGTAAACTTAGTTGTAGCCATTCCAATTCTTCTCCTAATTTCTCCACCATTCTTCCCATCTTCATAAACATTTTGTCCTAAATATGTGAATTCACTGACTTGTTCCAGGAGAGTGTTAGTGATAGAGATGTTTACCCTTGGTATTTCTACCTTTCGAGATATTACCATCGTTTTGGTCTTTTTCACATTCATGTCCGAGCCAAATGCCTTACTTTGGCGGTATATGACATCAACAATTGTTTGCAGATCTTGTTCATTATCAGCTAGCAACACAGTATCATCCGCATATCTCAGGTTATTTATCATTTCTCCACTGACGTTATTTATTAATTGTAGATTAATTATTTATAGATTAATTATTCATTAATTTATAGATTATTTATCATTACTCCACAGACACCGCGTTCAAAACAGTGAGCTCCGTAGAGACCGTGCTTTATCGTTTTGTGTATAGTCTTGATTCAGACGCACAGGCTTATTATTAAAGCCCAGAATGCATTGATTAAAGACTACATTTTTCATGACCAAGCTACTCATTTGGAATTGCTCTCATAGTTTGATACACTTATATCTGCCTAACAAATAAAACGGCACCACAAAGGTTTTGTCCCTTTTGTTGGTACCAATATCTGACCTGGCCCATGGACTAACAGGTGAACTTCTATAATAAACTCTTAATAAACTCTTAATAAACTCTGTAAATGATGAAATTGGTAATATATTTGAATGGTTTTGTTGTAATAAACTATTATTAAATATTAGTAAATCTCAATATGTTGTATTTAGATTAAGAGGGAAAAGAATCCAAAATGACATTGTTCCACTGGTAATAGGCGGTAACCTTTTTTTTTTTTTTAGAAAAACTTATTTATAAGAGAATGAGCAATTTTTTGAAGGTACATGAAGTTTTTACGAACTATCAGTTTGGTTTTCGTGAGAAACATAGTACTTCGCATGCTCTTTTATATTTCGTTGATAGAGTAGTTCATGCCATCGATAATCACTCTCATTTAGTTAGTATTTTCTTGGACTTCTCCAAGGCCTTCGACACCATCAATCATGACATTTTACTTTATAAATTATCGCATTATGGAGTACGTGGGAAGGCCTTGGAGTGGTTCAAGAGTTATTTGTTCGATAGAAAACAATTTGTAACAATTAAAAACAATGATTCAGATATCAGAGAAGTCAAATGTGGCGTCCCACAGGGAAGTCTTTTAGGGCCGTTATTGTTCATTATTTATATCAATGATTTTTGTCGTGTATCTGATGATCTCTCTTTTATTCATTTTGCAGATGATACTAACGTATTTTTTGCCCATAATGATATTGATTTTCTTGTTCACAAAATTAACATTGAATTGAATAAAGTGACAAATTGGGTTAGAGCTAATAAGTTATCACTTAATGCTCAAAAAACGAAATATATGATTTTTAGCAATACTGTTGATAGTTTAAACACTAATATAGTTTTAGATGATTCTCATCTACAAAGAGTATCAAATATTAAATTCTTGGGGGTCATTGTAGATGATAAACTTTCCTGGAAATCACATGTTGATAATATTTGTAATATAATATCGCGTAATACAGGTGTTATTAATAGATTGAAATTTCATATTCCTCAAAAAACATTACTTATGTTATATTCGTCGTTAATATTGCCTCATTTGAATTATGGAGTTTTAGTATGGGCAACACGCATCAGAATTTATTTGAAAGAGTGTCCCTCTTGCAAAAGAAAGCCCTCCGCATTATCTGCCATTCCCCTGTACGTTCTCATACAAACACGTTGTTTACCTCCAATAAGCTCTTAAAAATTAAAGATTTGTTTTTGTATAACTTAGGCCAATTTATGTATAAGTATTGTAACAATTTGCTTCCGTCTATTTTTAATTCCATGTTCCTAAAAAACCAATCATTTCATGAATATGCCACTAGGCGTTCCAATGAATTTCACTTACCCCTCTTACGCACGATTCTTGCTAAAAATACACTTATTTATATCGGCCCAAATTATTGGAATTCTCTGAATCATGATATAAAAAACGCCCCATCCATACATTCTTTCAAGAGGAGACTGAAGTCCTTTCTATTGCAGTCGTATGACTTTCCAGGACTCAACTAGCCATTTGGCCTTCTCTCTCACATACAGACTTACTCTTTCCTCTTTGAAGAATAAATTCTAATCTTTTGGATGTCTGCTGCTATCCACGCTTTCGCCAAAAGAGTCAAAGACATGAACAATAATGATGAATGTCTGTCTTATTCCTGTTCTCACGTCCCTTCAATTCCTTGCTTTTCTCCTTTCAGACGCTACAATCACTTTTTTCCCCTCCACATCCATTTTCTGTGTCCCTTGATACACTTCTGTCGAAGATCGCTGTCTCTCTCTCTCTTGTGCATTTTCGTTTGCTATTTTGTCTTCTATTTGTTCATCGTTTCCATTCCGTTTTGTCCCGTACAGCCTTTTCTTCAGTAGTTGTTTTGCTGTTTAGTCTTGTTTCATGTTTTTTCGCGTCTGTTAGTCTTGTCCATCCCGTTTTGTCCCGTACAGCCTTTTCTCCAGTAGTTGTTTTGTTGCCTAGTCTTGTCCTGTGTTGTTCACGTCTGTAATAGTAAGTGTATTTATCTGTGATTCTAGTTCTCAGTGGGCTTCCAGACTTCTTCCTCTTTTTTTCCCCTCTCCTATAGTATTTATAATGCTTTAATTAATTTTTCCATTGACGTTATTATTCCAGAGGGGCCCACATTCTACAAGCTCTGTCTTTTTAGTGGGTCTCTCCATTTTTCGCACTTTAAGCAAAGTTATACATGTACTATATTTCGATCACTTCTGTTTTTTTTTGTTTTTTTTTACTATAATGTATAATTACTATGTGGTCCTCCTCAATTGTTTTATATTCTTTTCGATACATAATGTTATGTTTACCTTATTCTCTGTTGTCAAAAGAAGTGCAACTTATATGTTTTGTCGAAAAATGAAATAAACTTTGAATTGAAATTGAATTGAACCAGATTGAACGAAGCCATAATGTGCGATTCCTAGGCGTTATAGTCGATGAATATTTATCGTGGAAAGACCACGTCAGTTACGTCTGTACTCAGTGGCGTAACTACGGGGGGGCATGGGGGGGCACGTGCCCCCCCAATTCGCTGGTAAAAAAAAAAAAAAGAAAAAAAACTACCAAAATGGTAATTCAAGGGTTAGTAAACTGCTTTTGAAATCGACATGAAAGGATAATCAAGAAAAAAGATATTTTTCTAAGATTTCTTGTAACCATATAATTAAAGAGGTATTATAGTGAAACATTGTTCAAAAAGCCCGGAGACGACAAAAGATTGTGATTCAGTGTGATTCCTGGTTGGCATTTTGAATACAAGCAGGATGTGCGTAGTGTATACTCAGAACATCGGAATGGCAAAAAGAGTCGCTGCAATGTTGCGCAATGTGATGTTTGATATAGGTTGTACACATTTGCTATCAAAGCTTGATCATTGATTTTGCAGTGTTGCTTTACATACTAGTCTATATCAAAATGCCTTGCATTGTCAATAATAAGACTCGACCTTGGCTATTTCCTAACTTTTCCAACTATATGAAACACACACACTCACAAACACAAACAAATTAGGGGATGCTCTATGTAAAGTGCAGATTTTGGACATCCTTCTCCCGCTTGGTCACTTCGACGCCCCCTCGCTGGTCATACCACCCCCAATCATGAACATAAACCGACACCATTGACTACCAGTGGCGGATCCAGGGGGCGCATCGGGCGCCCCCTCCCTCCAAAGCGAAAAAATATATATGTAGCTACAAACGACAGTTTTTGGACTGTAAAATGTCAAAATTTTCAAGCTCGCTCGCTTCGCTCGCTCGCATTTAATCGTTATGCAATTCTCTTGATGCTGCTGTCAGTAATTGCCAGCAGTTGCGCCCGGTGCGTCCCCTGCCCTTAATTTCCAAAGCGAAAAAATATAGCTACAAACGGCAGTTTGGGGACTGTAAAATGTCAAAATTTTCAAGCTCGCTCGCTCGCATTTAATCATTATGCAATTCTGATGTTGCTGTAAGTAATTGCCAGCAGTTGCGCCCGGTGCGCCCCCTCCCCTTAATTTCCAAAGCGAAAAAAATATAGCTTCAAACTGCAGTTTTGGGACTGTAAAATGTCAAAATTTTCAAGCTCGCTCGCTCCGCTTGCTCGCATTTAATCGTTATGCAATTCTCCTGATGTTGCTGTCAGTAATTGCCAGCAGTTGTGCCCGGTGCTCCCAGGCCCTCTCCTTAATTTCCAACGCGAAAAAATACAGCTAAAAACTGCAGTTTTGGGACTGTAAAATGTCAAAATTTTCAAGCTCGCTCGCTTCGCTCGCTCGCATTTAATCGTTATGCAATGCTCCTGATGTTGCTGTCAGTAATTGCCAGCAGTTGCGCCCGGTGCGCCCCCTCTCCTTAATTTCCAAAGCGAAAAGATATAGCTACAAACGGCAGTTTGGAGACTGTAAAATGTCAAAATTTTCAAGCTCGCTCGCTTCGCTCGCTCGCATTTAATCGCTATGCAATTCTCCTGATGTTGCTGTCAGTAATTGCCAGCAGTTGCGCCCGATGCGCCCCCTCCCCTTAATTTCCAAAGCGAAAAAATATACACAAAAAAAAAAAACGGCAGTTTTGGGAACATAAAATGTCAAAATTTTCAAGCTCGCTCGCTTCGCTTGCTCACATTTAATCGTTATGCAATTTTCCCGATGTTGCTGTCAGTAATTGCCAGCAGTTGTGCCCGGTGCTCCCAGGCCCTCTCCTTAATTTCCAACGCGAAAAAATATAGCTAAAAACTGCAGTTTTGGGACTGTAAAATGTTAAAATTTTCAAGCTCGCTCGCTTCGCTCGCTCGCATTTAATCGTTATGCAATGCTCCTGATGTTGCTGACAGTAATTGCCAGCAGTTGCGCCCGGTGCGCCCCCTCTCCTTAATTTCCAAAGCGAAAAGATATAGCTACAAACGGCAGTTTGGAGACTGTAAAATGTCAAAATTTTCAAGCTCGCTCGCTTCGCTCGCTCGCATTTAATCGCTATGCAATTCTCCTGATGTTGCTGTCAGTAATTGCCAGCAGTTGCGCCCGATGCGCCCCCTCCCCTTAATTTCCAAAGCGAAAAAATATACAAAAAAAAAAACGGCAGTTTTGGGAACATAAAATGTCAAAATTTTCAAGCTCGCTCGCTTCGCTTGCTCGCATTTAATCGTTATGCAATTCTCCTGATGTTGCTGTCAGTAATTGCCAGCAGTTGTGCCCGGTGCGCCCAGGCCCTCTCCTTAATTTCCAAAGCGAAAAAATATAGCTAAAAACTGCAGTTTTGGGACTGTAAAATGTTAAAATTTTCAAGCTCGCTCGCTTCGCTCGCTCGCATTTAATCGTTATGCAATGCTCCTGATGTTGCTGTCAGTAATTGCCAGCAGTTGCGCCCGGTGCGCCCCCTCTCCTTAATTTCCAAAGCGAAAAGATATAGCTACAAACGGCAGTTTGGAGACTGTAAAATGTCAAAATTTTCAAGCTCGCTCGCTTCGCTCGCTCGCATTTAATCGCTATGCAATTCTCCTGATGTTGCTGTCAGTAATTGCCAGCAGTTGCGCCGATGCGCCCCCTCCCCTTAATTTCCAAAGCGAAAAAATATACAAAAAAACGGCAGTTTTGGGAACATAAAATGTCAAAATTTTCAAGCTCGCTCGCTTCTCTCGCTCGCATTTAACCGTTATATGCCATTCTCGTGATATTACTGCCAGTAATTGCCAGCAGTTGCACCCGGTGCGCCCCCCCCCCCTGAATTTCCAAAGCGAAAAAATATAGCTACAAACGGCAGTTTTGGGAACATAAAATGTCAAAATTTTCAAGCTCGCTCGCTTCGCTCGCTCGCATTTAACCGTGATGCCATTCTCGTGATGTTACTGCCAGCAACTGCCAGCAGTTGCGCCCGGTGCAACCCCCTTAATTTCCAAAGCAATATATATATATATATATATATATATATATGTATATATGTATATATATATATATATATATATACATATATTATCATATATAGCTACAAACGGCAGTTTGGGGACTGTAAAATGTCAAAATTTTCAAGCTCGCTCGCTCCGCTCGCTCGCATTTAATTGTTACGTTATGCAATTCTAATGTTGTTGCCATGAGGTGCCCCCCCAATGTCTTGACCCACGGTACGCCACTGTCTGTACTAAAGTTTCTCGTAGTGTTGGTATCTTATCCAAGTTACGTCTCTATTTACCAAAAGAAACCTTAATTACTCTGTATAATGCCATAGTTATGCCTCATTTTAATGTACTGTAATGTAGCTTGGGGAAATACTTATAAGACTCATATAGATAAGTTGATTGTTCTTCAGAAAAAAGCTGTAAGGTATATTACAAATTCAAATTATAGAAGTCCAAGTTTGCCATTGTTTATTCAACTTCATATTTTGCCATTTGAAAAATTAGTTATCTTGAGTTGCTTGATTTTTATGTTTAAGACACAAGGTGATCCGAAATCTTTCATGAAGGATGCGTTTGTGTTAAATTCTACCGTTCATGCTTATAATAAAAGTAATCTCATTCATCAACCCTTTGTAAGAACTCAAACTGCCCAAAATTCATTTGTATATGTTTGTATTAGAGAATGGAATAATTTGCCATTAAGAATTAGGTCAGCCTCAACACTATCCAACTTTAAACGTACATGTCGCATCTATCTTGAGGGAAATTTGTAAAACAAGAATTGATCAGGGAAGCTGAATTCAAAAGTATAGTAAAATAGAAAGTATCTTTCTGCAATTTCATGTGAACTACATGTATGTGCATGAGCGTTTTTGTGACACGTGTTTGTGTGATTGAATGTGTGTGTGTATGTGTGTGTGTGCGTGTGTATGTGTGCTTGTGTTGCATCTGTCCTATGTAAATATGTTACTATTATACTTCTTGTTAATATGCTTAAAACTTTAGTATGTTTTGTTTTATATGTTTATCCGGGACCCCTTTTTTACAAGCTCTGCTTCTTTTGGGGTCCCAAACCATTCATTATTCTTAATGCTGTATCCTTTTGTAAAATGTCAAATGTTTAATGAATTGGTTAAATAAAACTTGAACTTGAACTTGAAGGAAGCGGTATTGTAATGGAATTACATTTCTGCATTTCTGAAATATATGAGGCTCCGATGTCATCAACACTGTTCAGTGTAACGTGTTTCAGATTTTCCAGAGTATTGGTTTCTCCGCTCGAGGATAACAATAAATTCCACATAATTGTCTATACATGAAGCTGTCAATTTATATGTACTACATGATGTGAAATTATGAAAATCGTTTGAAATGCCCCTTTAATTCTGTGGTGGAGCTCCAATAAGCGTTCCATCACTTGAACATTTATGATGAAAATTAGAGGTCGAAATAGAATAACTTAGGTACTCGTTTTCTAGGCGTAAAGAATAGAAAATGCGACCTTCTATATACCTTCCAAGGTCCATTGATGAATACTCAGTGAGAGACGGAAGGTTGTTTAGAGATGGAGAAAAACATTCAGATATTTATATCAGTAAAAGATATTTAAGAAAAAATACTGATAAAGTATGTAAAGATATTTGATCCAAGGTTGTGATGTTTTGCAATATTCTCCAACCTCCCTCTCTCCTGAAGGTTAATGTCTGTCTGTAGCATCAAGGGATATTTTCTTTCAAAACACTCCCTGCAAACTATTCATTTGGTGGTCGCTTTGATGTCTTATTTTTCCCGCTTGAATTGTTTAATACTTTCTATTTGTGATGGGTATACAGTATAAAAATTCGAAGGTAGGCAGCCTACACAGTATGTGTGTTTGTGTGTGTGTGTGTGTGTGTGTGTGTGTTTCCCTCGGTGTGTTTATTGCAATGATGTGTCAATCATCTTTCATCTATAAGTCAGGGGAAGAATTTTTGAAGACCTTGCTGCTATTTTGTGGCTGAACAACTGCTTTCGGACTTAAAATCGTTTGTTGATTTGACGATCTCCCAAATGACCAATGATAGGACATTGGCAATAAATATTTTTCTAACCATTCAAATTTGAACTTCTATTTATGAATAAACGAACCAAGTATTCCCTAGATACCAGGCTTGGAACCGTGTGGTTATTTTCCTAATCCTTCGTAAGTAGTTTCGTAATTCCTAAGGTTCGTTAGTATGTACACCGTCTTTACATTTTCGGATTAACAAACCCTCGGAACAACGAATCTTATCTCATGTTCAAAATTACGAACCTTCGGGAAAAAATATTTACACAGTAACAACACAAGTCTAATCTGATTTACGAACCTCTATAGGTATAGGGAATTTGTGTGTTTCGGAAAGCGAACCTTAATTCAGAATGACGAGCCTTGTCTCAATTTCGGATTCACGAACCTTTGGAGTAACGAACATCACCCATTTTTATAGGTGATAACTGGAAATATGGTGCGCAGATACTTGCATGCCATCATGTTGCCACTGCGATATTTCTCAATAGAAATCATATTTCATTTAATTATTCTTATTTCAATATTCTCAACTATCAAAGCATGTACAGGCTATTCATTTCCGTCCGACAGAATAACAAAGTCAAATGAAAACACTGAACGTAAAGCAAAGGAATCAAGATCTTTGTTAGTCAACCATATCTCAAGTAGGCCTTATAGAATGAAGACTGTGCAGTACACAGAATTACGTTTGCTCATTAGTATATAAAAGTAAAAAGAGTCACGCCTATGAAATATTATCTCCTTTCTATATGACTGTTCCAACTCCGCATAAAACTCCCAGAAAGGCAGTTTGAAAAGATTCAATCATACACACAACCATATAACCATACCTGTCAGGGGCCACGGGACTTGTTGTTGTTGTTGTTGTTGTTGTTGTTGTTGTTTTTGTAGGGGTATGTGTGTGGTTGATCTTTCCTCGATGGTAACAGCAAGAGGCAACCAAAAAAAAAAAAAAAAAAAAAAACGGGGTGGGGACACTTCATGAGACAGAGTCTTTCTTGACGTCTCTCACAAAGTCAGTGCACAACGCTGCCTTCTTCGTCTAATGATCTGAATTACCGAAAACACATAGGGACCCTACATAATGTGCATATGCAAGAACATGCATACATTACAATGTACTGTATTATGTGTCGGCGATCCATCAGTAGCTTTCAATGCATGGGCCATTGCCACCATCGAACTCAACATCGCTCTGTGAGCTATGCGCTTTGCTGCCATCTACGGAGAAACATTGCGAAAGCCTGCGGAATTTACTCATGAGTAAATGTGGATTGCTCAAAGCCACGTATGGATTGAAATAAACGTTTTTCTCTTATCGATAAGCGTTAATTGCATTCAAAAAGTGGAATTTTACACGGTTTGTAAACAGAACTTCTCTAAAGCGAAGACAAAATGATAATGACCACGATAATGATGATGATGATATAATAATGATAATCATCATCATCATCATCATCACCAAATACACACACCGTGTCGGATGCTCAAAACAAAGACTGATTTCATCCAAACTTGACAGAAACAAGACCATAAGTATGAAAAGGTAAAAGTACACCTCCCAGATTTACACATTGAAAGGGAAATTGTTTTTGTCAAAGAAATACTATGGTTGGGGATTATGTATATAATAGATAGGAAGCTATCAGAAAGATATTACATACTGTATAACTAGCACACCACGGACAGACAGACCAACTGATGATCATATTTTAATATGTACAATTTCACAGATGATTGATTGTGTGTGTGTGTGTGTGTGTGTGTGTGTGTGTGTGTGTGTGTGTGTGTGTGTGTGTGTGTGTGTGTGAAAACTTGGATTCTTCTACTGCTTAACTGTAATTTTGTAATTTAAGCATTTGAGTGTAAGTCAGATTGTGAGCGAGTTCACCGGATATGGGGTTGGGGTGTCTTTTCCCTTCTGTTTGATGTGTTTGTTTCTTTTCCTTTTTTTACCTACAAAATTCTCTCTTTTTCATTCTCAATATCGACAATGTGGAATTTATGTAGTCATAATGAAATATGTGTTGTCTTCTCATGAATTAATTTGTATATTGTTTATAAATGAAAAAGAAAGTAAAGTAAAAGATTGACACAAAATAACTGCACAAGACAGAAGTAGACGGTGAACGAATGACGAAAGGATAACTAAGCGGTAAAACCAAAACAAAAGGATCACAGGGCCAAACTGGTTCTGTGCACTCAGTTTCAACAAATAACATGTCATCATCCTACATGCATACAGATACCAACCTCCTTTAAGGAGGCTAAAGGCTAAAGACGGACAATACCAATTTGCTCTAACGCTGTGTTTATTCTTGAATTTGGGTATCAATGCCCCTCAGAAGTTTGAATAGAAATCCCTCTGTTTGCCTGTGCTGGGACGCGAGAGGCTTAACCACACCTGGTGAGAAGTGATAGTTTAGGAATAGGTTCATAGTGATTTATGTTCATTCGAGACGACAGTAATTGGAGGAGAAAAGTCTTTAGCAACATTCATCCTAATCGCTACTCCAAGGAATTGGAAAGCAGCAGTGCGTTTGGCACTTCTATAACTGTGTGGACCCACCTGCCGTAAGTGCCATTAATAATTCTCGGTAATAGAACTATGACATCCTTTGCTCATAAGGGTTAAGCCATGGTTAAAGACAGTGTGTTCCACGGTGTCTTTTGGTGTAAAGAAAACTGGTTAAAATTGAAACACTGGTTGAAGGTGAAACACTTACTGAAAGCCTTTGCGTCTATGGGGGGGGGGGGGGAGAGGGAAGGAAAACTTTACCACTCTAGCGAATTCCGTGAAGGACGGTTCCAGGACACGATTTTAAAACAAAGGTTGTATGTCTGTCAAAATAAAAGGTTGTGTCTGTCCAAAGGGATTCGAACGTCGAAACAGAATTACGCCTTGTCTGTCTGCATACATTGGTATTATCATGTATGATGTCTCATAAGCGATGTGTTGTGGTTTGGCATAGCTATGTGAGGGAAATGCATGAACACATTAACGCATATGAGCTCGATGTGGAATTGTGGTCTAACTGTTTCTTTTCGAAAGAGTTCAACCCATATTGGTTGACGTGTTGGATGCCAGTGTTGATTCAATGTATTCGAAACCTGAAATTCAATGTCTTTCTCAGATACCTGACTCAAAATAGTGTGCGTTCTTCAAATTTATACGTTATATACATACAAACATATACGAACAGCTTAGGTTCCTCTTTGATGCTGATGCCAGGCCGAATTCTTGTTTTCTCTTTTGTTTTTCATAAAATATCTAACATTTACCTCATACTTTGATTTCTCTTTTTTTTTTTTAGAATCAAGTTGACATCAGTGCAAAACAATTACATAGTTTAAAAAAAATTACTAACAAAATACGGAATCGTTTTAAAGGCTTGTAATAAATGTTGTGAATATTATGCTCTGATAGCAAGAGGTAAAGATGAAAAGATGAATTTGAATTGATTTGATGCCATGTGATGTAACAAAGCAAGATTCTTTTTTCTTATATTCCGAAAAACAATACTGACGATTAAAAAAAAAAGCAAAATCAAGTTCTCGATATTTGGGATGCAATAATGTAAAACATTGGAAAGTAAACAACATAAAGTAACGTTAGTCAAGACTGGACATGTAAACACGTACAAAAATAGAAATACATGTACAAAAATAGATAGATTTTGACCACCAGTTGATTCGGTAACGAATGAATACTTACAAATTTACCAACCTCACGTTGAATGTCCCTTTTTTCTGTTAATCGGAGTCGACTTTTTCCCCTGCAGCAAGAAAAAACAAAACAAATTCCATCTCGATGATCATATAAATCAAGGATTAAATGCAGCCGTGGAAGACGTAAATTATAGCTTCAAAAGTTCAGAAAAGGATCCACATAGATTCTCAAGTGGAAATATTCCATAGATCACCTTTTAATGTAAATAAATAGAAAACTACTGGCCATTTATCGCGATTATGAAAACAACAGCCCATTTCGGACTAATAAATCACTCCTGACTTCTGCAGAGGTTCCGCGGGATGGGATAGGTAAAAGACATTTTTCTTTCTTTAAACAGATTTTTATTTCGATCACGAATTCCGTCAACGCTCCAAAGTGTTTTCACTGACCAAGCATTCTTTGTCTTTTTCTTCTTCTTCTTCTTCTTCTTCTTCTTCTTCTCCTCTTTTTTTTTCATGACAAACTTCATAACTTCACTGGCTTGCATACGGTAGAATGATGCATTTGTCTTATTTAAGATTGTGTGTGTGTGTGTGTGTGTGTGTGTGTGTGTGTGACAATAGCAGCGGTCACACTGGCAAAAGATAGGGAAGTTGAAAACTATTGTTTATCATTGGGAGCAGTGATTAAAACGTTCGAGTTATCTCATTTAATGCAGATGTACAGTTCTGTTGTATCACAAAACATCCTACCATGTAAAAAATTGCAATAAAGCCACAAATATAAGGAGATTTTTTTTTTTTTGGTTTTAAAGAAGGAAAGAAGAGAGAGAGAAAAAAAGTGGGACCCTATACAAATAATTTGCTCCAGACAACACTAACATAAAACAAGCATTATAAATCTTAGAGATATTAAACGAGAATATTAAATATACTATGTCTCCACAAGGGAGCTCATCGTCTCCACGAGGGAGCTCATAATGGACATCTCCACAAAGGAGCTCATTAAGTCTCCACGAGGGAGCTCATAATGGACATCTCCCTTTGATATTGGTGAATATATACATACCTCATATTCTTCACGCAAACTCAAATAACTATACAATACACGCGTGCGTGTACCGCACACAAACTCACCCACGCACATACACTCAAACACACATACACACACACACACACACACACACACACACACACACACACACACGCACACACACACACACACACACACACACACACACGCAAATACTAATATCAGGAGTCAACCCAAAATAATATACAGTATTTAGATAAAGCACACACACAAAGATATGAATTACAGGATTGAAAACATTACTATAGCTGTATCATTACGGTTAAATTTCTCAATAAACCATAACTGTACAGACGGTTAATTCTAGACACGATTGTAATAAAACTATTGTTCAAATTTTGCATATTTAACAATACTCAGCATGGATTATACTAATCAACATTTTTACATTGGTTGTTTCTAACTTAAATTTGGAACTACATGTATTTTGAAGCACCAGAGCTTTTCTTTTCATCTGCAAAAAATGGTAAATAGTGGCTTTAAGATCGCGACTTCGCGATATTTTGCCTGTGTGACTGATATGACTGATAATTTTCAATTCAATGGAATACACGTCGTGCATTTTTTTTTAATTTGACATTAACATCACTTTCCAGTTTCCGTCAAAAGCCACTCATTTTCAGTAAATTTGTTTATCACGTGTAGCACATAACCTACTTTGCGATGCATGATTTCTGTCTCAGTTTTGAGACAGACACAGTAATGCTTCTCTCATTTTCGTGTTCTCAATATGTGCCACAGAACAGTAGAACTTGCCATATCTATTGCAAAACGGCAGGAGATTGCCTGTCTCAAAAGTTGCCTCAGAGCATTTAAGTTTTTGAAATCGATAACGGGACTTCCTACACAGTTTTTGTATCCTTACAAACTCTGTGCTACATGTTTAAAACATCCCTAAATCTATATAATAGAGGAATATTTTGGCAGCAATTGGAAATGTGGATCGGAGTTGTTGGGATTCCGCTATGTGCATACCATTATTCGTCTATCCCTGTGAGGGTATAGTTTTTCTTTTTCTTTTTTCTTTCTTTCATTCAGGATAAGCCTTTCGAGGGATCACTCTCTTCTGTAAACTTTGTTCCATTCGATTTGCTGTTGGTCCGCTCAAATGGCAAACTTGCAGAATCCTTTAGGTCAACTGTAGTTTCAATGAGGTCTATTCTATCGTCTATCGCCATTAATAATAATGCACGCGTTTGTAAGTTTGTTGGGTTAACGGGCGGGGATCCTAAGTGAAATAAGAACGGGGAAGGTGACGAAGAACGTAGCCAGATGATGACGTTCATCTGCAAAAATATTCCACTTTAGAATTATTCTAAATGAACTTGTTAATACATGCATATCTTAATTGACTCAGTTCTATGCTATTCCCTTTCTATTTTAGAGGGGCTAATGTGGCTCAGGGATAGGATTTATACGCATTATCAATCACTATAAGGTCCCAGTTTCGAGGTCCTATGGCTGCAGCAGTTGTGCCCCTATCCGATAGGAAAGGCGCTTCCATATCCTCATTGTCTTAGCCTTCAGTGCTTCCTGAAAGATCACGCAAAACAAGAGAATTCATAAATATGTTGCTCACTATTTTCATAGTTCAACTTTTCAGAGTGACTATCTTGAGGGGCGTTGGTTATGTTACCAGTCTTGAAAATTAATAGCATGGTAGAAAAAAAAAATACGTGAGTCTTTGGTTTTTTGGCGAACTTAAAAGTTCTTAGGCATTATGTGATACGCGTATTCATTTGAATTTGACATACGAATACGATATACATCTGGGTTGGGAGCGAAACTATGTCTTCATGCAGAGTAACAAAGAACATGTTCAATGTCACTGGGTCACGGTGTGCC
Organism: Diadema setosum; assembly: GCF_964275005.1. Taxonomy (NCBI): domain Eukaryota; kingdom Metazoa; phylum Echinodermata; class Echinoidea; order Diadematoida; family Diadematidae; genus Diadema; species Diadema setosum. Next base: position 9,641,185 of record NC_092702.1, read on the forward strand.
GTCAAATGTAAAGTGCACAGCTTCAAAACATTGACACTAAAAACCTTCTCTTTCATCTGTAGAGAAACGTTAGTTTCGGGTACGAGTGACTTCTGCTCAACAAACAGAGCCTAAGTAGTATGGCCTCTTTTGTACCGGCACAACTGTTCTCGGCCCAAAGAGGACCCACACGAAGTACAATTCTTTGCTAATAAATTCTACATGTACTTGAGAGGTCAATAAACCTCCCCAGGACCACCAGCTCGGAAATTTGGTGACACTTTTTGACGGGTAGGTTTCCCGTGGAATAGTAAGAGTTCACGGATCAAGTCACAGATGAATTTTGCTGCAGAAGATTATCAGTTTGTCATCTTCGATTGGTACCATTGACTTTCACTGCATGTCTTGTATTGGAGAACAACTACAGACAATGGTTAAATTCATGAAATATGCACAAGAACCGGAAAAGGGTATACATTTCTCAATATTAGAAAGAAACACTTTCTCTAACCATTAAAGTATGTTGCCAATTTAAGGATTAGTTACAGATCTAATAATTACGAGACATTTATGAAGTTTGAACAGAAAGAAGTAATATTATGTATGAACAATCAAGAATTCAATTGATTTTTGTAGTTCGTTTTGAAACACTGACGCGATAGAAATGTTAGAAATCATACACAAAGATGCGGGGAAAAGAAAGAGATGTGGTTAGCGTTCTATTATGGAATGGAGAACATAGATTTACATGTCCTTACTATATAAGCAGCAATATCAGCTTCGGCCATGCAGGTATGAACATGTGATGAAGTGATGACGTCGATCCCTTTGGTTCCCACACTGGTCTGTTTTAAAGTTCATTGTTAAAAGTAAACCCAAGAAGGAATATTTCGAACTTGTGTATAATTATCAAACCAAGCCGCAAGATTAGCTTAAAAAGGGAAACGCAAACGGTGTCGACATCGGAATAATCTTTGTCAAAGTCCAGAATACAATGTTTTCAATGTAAGGAGAAAATGGAATATCAGAATAATCATAAAAGTTCCATAAATTCTGTTTGGTTTGTGAAGGTACGCCGGTCTGTATTATTTTATTTTTTTTTTTTTTTGATGTAGCTCCTTAAATGATTGAGAGACATAAAATCGAGTCCAAATCAAAATAAGCAGATGATTTAACGCTCGCCAGGGTAATGATGATGTTATGTTTAAAAATTGCAGATCACTAAATGGCAAATTAAACAATTCAATATATTCAGATTTTGTGCTGTTATCACCCGACAGCCCTCTTATACGTTACTCAACTGTAAGCGCGTCCCAATGTTGAATACGTGTCAGTATTCAAACTGACGACGGCATGCAGTAGTTGCTGCTATACTTTGCAACTCCCACGTAGGATATGTTTCCACGGAACAAAATTTTGAAGCCACGATCGGCATATAAACTGTTTTAATGTGATGATAATGTGGTCTATTTCTCGTCGACATCTCTGAGGTTTGTGCAGAGGAAGGACCAGACAACTGCATGATGCCTGCAAGGAGAGGACACATTTGAAATATAAAGGGCGTTTCTGGAGGAGAGGATATACTAATAGGAAAATTAAAGGACATTCCAGAAGTTTATATAATTTCACATCATGTGAATGTAGCGACAGATATTTATTTCTTAAACTGAACGCACTCCTTATGTTTGGCTTACTTAATGGTCATTTGCCCATGACGTTGGTGTCACACTTTCATTATTTTGAACAAGACATCCACCATTCCCCACAAGGCAAATTCGACAAACTTTACTTTAATTAAAAAACATATAACCGCCTTGAAATGTGTTCAACTAATATAGGTCCTTACGTCTTGTAGTTTTTGCTTGCTGACAGCAGAACTTTAATGTCAATGTATTAATGTACAGGAAAGCTGCGTTGTGAACAATATCGCCTTTGTGCTCTGAACCAGACGTTAAACTCCGACGTTCTCTCATCATAATTTTATTCACGTATATATATTTACAACCTTCTATTTCTCTCTTTCTTCTTTACTTTTTTTTTGAACGCACTTATATGACTTAGTTAGACTTGCTTATGCGTTGTTGCATGTGGCCGTACATAAAAGGAGTTGTACTTCCTGCGAATAAACGCATAATTCATATCTTGACTCATGCGAGCAAGATGATGATGAAGAAACCAATAGATTAAATCAGATCATATCAGATTAAAATCGGTAATAAAAAGATAATGACAATTTAAAAAAGCAATCAGATGACAGTCCACATGTTTGGAAGAATATAGCACTCTCGTGAATATCAAATGCGTTGTTTTTTATAGTTAGTACGTTAATGTCAAGTCGTAGACATGAGAATCGACTCTTTTTTTTCAATCCATAGCAAAAGAAGCTTGTGCGTATGTGTGGGTGTGGGTGTTCATGTGTGCGATCATAATTATGTAACTATTTGGAAACATCCATAGTCAACACTTTCTCTTCGTTATCGACATGTTACGCTCAGGAATGAAAAACATGGTGCTTGACGTTTTACCCAAACTATCACAAAGCCATGTCCGATGCAGTGATGACCAGCAGAACGTCATTGCAGCTCGAGACTGAAAATGTGGCATCGAGGCACTAGATGAGAACGAAAAAAAAAAAAAAAAAAAAAAAAAAAACAAGGAAAAGTAGAAATTACGCGGTGCGTAATATATGTCCCCGCCGGAAGTAGCATTTTGTAGCAAATATGTTAATGTACAATACAGGTCAAAAATCAAGGTCATAGGTCAAAGAAGTCAAAGGTCAAAATTCTGTGTAGAAGTTCTGAAGCCCTCACCTAGTGCCATCACATAAAGCAAACGGAATTGAAATCGGGTTAGAAATGGCGAAGGAGTAGCATTTTGTAGCAAAATGTACAATACAGGTCAGAAATCAAGGTCAAAGGTCAAAAAAGTCAAAGGTCAAAATTCTGTGTAGAAGTTTTAAAGCCCTCACCTAATGCCATCACATACAGCAAACGGAATCGAAATCGGGTTAGAAATGGCGAAGGAGTAGCATTTTGTAGCAAAATGTACAATACAGGTCAAAGGTCAAGGTCAAAGGTCACAACTGAAATTCTGTGTAGAAGTTTCAAAGCTCAAATGTAGTGCTATCATATTAAGCAAACAGAATCAAAGTCGGCTCATAAATGTCAGAGAAGTAGCAAATTGAACATTTTGATCACACACGGACGCACACACAGACGGACGGACAGACAGACGGACGGACGGACGGACACACACACCTACGGAGCCCGTTTCATAGTCCCCTGCTCGAACTCGTTCGGCGGGGACAAAAAATGGGAGAATTGAAGAGGTAGCAGCAGAAGAAATAGTAATGGTAAATAATAAAGGTAAGACACGAATGAACGATGGGACTAACCTAATACAGGAAGGAGACAAAAAAAAAATGGTGGTAGTAGCAGCAGCGCATGCAGTTTCAGGAAAAGCAACAGCAATTGTAGCAGATGCAAGGAAATGATATTTAAAAAAAGAGAGAAGAACTCTAGAAGGAGAAAGAGAAAAATATTCCAGAGGATGATAAAGATCGGTGAACTGGGAGGTGCATCACACCGTTGACAAATGATGAGCAGAGTTATCATTAATCTGCTTGCTGCGTGTCACTCCCGTCGCACGAGTTCAAAGGGCGACAAGGTTCAATTTACGAGTTGTTTGCTGGCAATGTCGCCCTCTAGTACCAGCCTGCAGGACGATTCCCTTTTTAAATGTAGGCTGCTGACGGACAGACGGCTTGCCGCCGGCTTGCACAAGCAACGTGGAATCACCCTCTCGAATCAATGCACTGTGTTCTTGGCAACCCTCTTGATGGTCGAAACAAAGTTCATTGTTCATTTTAAACATTTAAAAAAAATTGTGTGTGATTATGAAACTGGAAATAAGAATACACAGACTGACAGAAGTTTCATCATAATCGGCACAAAGGAAAATGGGGGTAATTTTGAAGGTTTTTTTGTTGTTGTTGCATAACTAAAAACAGCAATATTGGTCACGTGTGCAAATTATATTATTGAAAGAAAGAGAGAAATGTGTTGGGTGATGACATGATCACCCTACAACACGACAACAGATTACACTTACATCATCAAATGACAAAAATATGAAGTGGTCTATAATGCAGCCAAAGAAATGGTGTGATTATGACTGACGATGACTTTGCGGTCGAGTACTTAGTAATATGGAATAACTCAAAACATGTTCAGATTTTCTGGGATATTTCTCTAAAATGGGACAAAATGAACAGTGTGTTTGAGATTCTGCAGAAGAGAGTGCACACAGTGAGAAACACATAGGTGAAGGCTGTGCGGGAGACAACGCGAAAATGCTTTTTGTCGCATTTCCCTAGTGAACCTCGCCTCGTCTCTTGGGGAATGATCTATAGCATTCTGACCCGGAAGGGTCAACTCCCACGTGACCCGGAGGTGAATTGTGACTTTGTAAGATATCGACACACACGTGATAACACACACGCACAAAGAGACACACATATATAAATCATGCATATCTTACATGTAAGTACGTAGGACCGCTTGCAAAAGAAAAAAAAAAAAAAAGATGAGGACAAGGGGTTTTGGTGTGTAGCAAACTCCTTCAGAAAGAGGCGAGCAAAATTCACCTAGGCCCTACTAATACTGCTTATTATTTTGCAAGACCTCGTGCTACAAATATTGGATTTGAAATGCACTGTTGCACAGCCTACAAGAGATTTAAAACTTGGTATCATAATGTCTTTAATTTAATCGACTGATTGTCGTATCGTTATAAGTATCTTTATGACTAAATAACTAGGTGTCCACACTCATCGACACTATATAAAATATATTATTATGAAAGTAAAATGGCGAGTTCCTTTGTTCTGGATCGAAGTACGTGGAGTTATCATTGTTTAATAATAAGACGTTAATTGCCGTCATCTTGATGCATATGATAATATTTGTTAAAACATATTTTATCTAAAGAAACTTCAGAGTACACATCTAAAGTGTGACGTTTAAAGCTTGAATTGCGGTTCATCAAATAACATTAAGTGATAATTTGGAATGTGGGAAATGGTCGATTTTTTTTTTTAATGTGGTACATTATGCTATTGCGATTACAATGGAATCTTCGTGAACATTTGTATGGGTTTTGCGGTTAATGACATTTTAATTAAGAATACACTTTTTGTGGGAATTACGGCAAATTTTTGTCTATCATCATCTACAAATAGAAAGGCAAATGGATTGTAAACATATAAGTTTGATATAAGTGACTCTACGTAGTGGGACTAGGGTTTTGTAGATAAACAAAACGCACAAACGAAATGCGCGGCTAGTCAAAACTTCTGACGTGAAGTGCCGTTGAAAGAGGCAGTACACGCATGATGATGCCCCGCCCCTACACGATGTCAGGAAGGACGTTGATTGGTCAAAAGATTTCCCAGTTTGCTAAGTCACTACCACGTTTTAGTCTAATACTTCAGACCAAGTGCTGTCTCGAAGATTCAACAAATTTCAAGAAAATGATCAGATGACTTTTCATTTGGAAGCGAAAAATTGAGTCAACTGTCTAATATCGTTAATGCAACATTTCATTTGACACGGCGGCGTACAAGTTCATAATACATAAATTATGAACTTTAAGACAGCCGTTATCCGGCTTTCCCAGACTAGGCAATATTCCAATACGAATCGGGTGCTCCACACGCTTATTATATTTCTACTTGTGAGTGAACGAGGAAAAAAAAAAACACCACAATTTCGCTACCTGTTAAAATGAAGCGAAGTTGCATTGCTCGGCATTGTAAGTCATCGTGGTTAGCTGGGAGAAGAAACCTGGTTCAGCTCAAGTCACCTCAAGCTTCACGCCCGATTGACGGCAGTAACACAGTAAGTTTCTAGAGTAAACTATTGTTGTATTACTCATTCTTTGCAATCATTTTCTGTATTATTTCTGTTGTAATCTGTATGGTATTTGCACATTTTCTGGTTTTCTTTATATACATCCCTTTATTTTCAAACAGTTGAACTATTATCCCTTTGGAATATATTATTTTAGAAAGGAGCCGTGGAATAGTTAAGCTGAGAAAGAAAACTGTTGCGATGTTGAAATGACTACAATGGTCTTAAGACCAGTTAATCTGTACTTTCACGATGAATAATCGTTTATAGCTTTGAAAATCTCCTGTAATCAAACTTTCGGTTTCCTCTCTACAGAATAAGCGCCTGACATCATCTCTGGTCAGCAGTAAAGAGAACGTCAACCAAAAAGCTTCATCATGGGAAGTAAGCTTGATGTGCTACTGTTCATCCTTGTTGTCGTCATGGTAACAACTGCTGATGCGACAGTGACTGAAACGAACAGGGAGATGAGTGATCAGATCAACATCACATTCGACGGTCTGTCAGCACTGTACACATTCGAAGGAGCTGAGAGAAGTGTTAATGTGACAGTGTTTTCGTATGATGGGGAAACGGACGTCTTCATTCAGTTCAATACAACGAATGAAAGGGTGTTCCAAATCGTCAACCAAAGTTCAACGTATATGACAATATCCAAAGTCAACGACTTCCCACAATGTAAGACCCTTCATATCCGTGGTATCGCCCTCGGTATCGAAGACCTTCTAGTGGTTGCTCGTAAAGTAGGAGGAATCGATCCTGTAGAAGTTGTAGAAAGAATAGCCGTGAAAGTGAACCTCCAACCGAAGAAGATTATGGTCGTGGTCAAGTACGTTATGCTTGTCTTTGTAATCATCGGGTTCGTCAATATGGGAGGAACCATCGACCTCGGTTTGGTGTGGAATAATCTGCGACGGCCGTGGGGTGTGGTTATAGGGATGGTTTGCCAATTCATGATTATGCCGCCTCTCGCTTTCGGCCTGGCAAAAGCCCTGAAGCTGGATTCGCCATCGGCCATCGGACTCGTGCTCGACGGTTCTTGCCCCGGCGGGTACCTGAGCAATATCCTCAGCGTCATGCTCGACGTCGACTACGTGCTCAGTCTCACGATGACGTTCTGCTCCAATATACTAGCTATGGGCATGATGCCACTTAATCTTTTCATCTACACGCCGCCGCTGACAGCTGGCAACAAGCAGCTGGAGACCCCCTTCACAGAGATAGGTGTGCAGCTTGTGCTCATGTTTATTCCAATATCCATCGGTATCTTCTTCAAGTATAAATCTCCTCGTATCAACCGCATTTGCACCAAGCTCCTCAAGCCGCTGTCCACCGTGCTTCTCGTTCTCGTCCTCGCAACAAGTCTCCCCTTTCAACTCTACATCTTCGCTGCTCCGACGTCGACCTACATCGGTGCGTTCCTCTTGCCCCTGTGCGGCAGCCTCCTTGGTTTCGTGATCTCGAAGGCAGCGTGTCTTCCCTTCAAATCCACACTAACTGTCGCCCTTGAGACGGGCGTCCAAAACGCTCTCCTCGCCACGACTATCATCACCTTCTTCTACCCTCATCCGGAGGCCGAGATCGCATCCCGAGCTCCTTATCTCATCTTCCTCATGACAGTTTGCCAGGGAATTGTTCTGGTCCTCGGCTACATGCTTGTGAAGAAGTTCTTATGGAAGCCCAAGGAAGACGAAGAGGCCATCGTATCGAAGAAAGACGATGGCGAGGCAGAAAAGAGCCAGCAGGCTGTGACGGAAATGATAAAGAATGGTGTGATCAGAGAAGTGAACGGAAACGAAATAGATGTCGACATTCAGAAGAAGAAGACTGAGCTTCAGTGCGCCTGCCAAACGGATTTTGGAGACTTGGGAGTTCCAAACCTAGCATTTATCAATTGAAAATAATATAGACCAATAATATGTGAAACAAAAAGAATTTGCTTTTCTTCTTTGCATTCCATCACGAAAAAGTTTGACCATGGATTGATGTGATCTTAGTATAGACAGACGTGATTGACGAATTCAATAATGTGTATTTTTATGTAAGTATATCGCAAAGACGTTTCAATAACCCCAAATTAGTACTTTTACATTACTTATTCTGTTATTATGTAATTCACTATTTTGTACTCTGTGATGGTTTCCCTGTTCAGTTAAGATGAAATAATTCGAATTGATGAAGTTATTCTATGCCCGTGATTTCTTTTGTCATGACTACCACTAAAAAACTGATCAATTCAGTGCTCATTTACGTCGATGTCGGACAATTTGTCATCCAATTGCAATAAAGATGAATTAATGTTCCATTGTTCCTTGTACTCTCGTTCGCTACTTTTTTTCTTCCTTTGAAATTTCTTTAACACTTTAAGCTTGTATAAATGACATGATAGGACTCTCGTGCAAATTTCACTGCCCTCATTTCAAACAAGATGTTTGATACTAACCTAGTGACGATGTTTCGTCGTATATAATTCATTATTTTTTTTTTGTAATTTAAAACGAATGGTGTAAAGCATTCCACTAGTATCAAAATACAATGTACTGACCACTGAGCATAACATGCAAATTGTGTGAAGGGCCGATATATCACTGCTAAGTCTGTCGTGCCAAAGGTTGCAAGAATGTGAGTGTCCTAGTTCTTTTACTTGTTATATCATCTTTCATTGCTTTTTGTATCTGTGTGCTTTATCTGTGTTAGTTTGATTTACCTTGATATTCAAATAAAAGGGTATAAAATCAAGGAAACAGACCATCTTTGCACAGTATTGCAGAGTAATATGAGAAACTTCTAGCATACTTTCCCATGATATGCAAAAAGATCTCTTTCGCAATGCCTTTAAGCGAATAACTGAATCCGTTATAATTGTAAGGTTGAGTCTTTACCACACTGGTTGCATTTTACCCCTGTCTACGCCATATTGATTTCAGTTTAATCTAGAAGTATGTTTTCCAACAAATCTGAGTGACGACGAGAAAACTGTTTTATTGAGTCAAGACAAACTGGTGTTCTACCATGTTTTACAGTTTTGTAAAGATTCGTCATGTGAATCAAACTAGTGACCGTTATTGTGACATAATCTTGATCTCAAATATACGAAAGTTTAACTTGCTGCGAGAAGGCAACTTGTAGAAACTCGCCACGAGAAGGTGTGAAGACAACTTATCAAAACCCGTCAAGAGGGCAAGGTGGCATTTTGTCTCAAAGAATGGAGGGACCTATGTGACTTTGTACAAGTCGCCTTCTTGCCTTCTTGGCCCGCACGAGGCAACTCAGTGAATTTCAACAAGTCGTCCTCTCCCTTTCTCTTCTCTTTCTCGATGTAGTATCATTTTGATTTTATTTCTGCCTTTAGGCTACTCTGGTCAACGTTATAAGACCTCAGAGGGAGTATTACAGGTTTTTTGTACTGTATTTACGATGCACATTTATTCATTCATTTGAAGTTGTATAAATCCCCACAATATATGATTATAACTCGGGTGTATGTAATGTACTTTTCATTAATGAGCAAAACGCAATCACTGTTGATAAAAAAAAAAATACTATCTTCGTGCATGTATTCACATCAATTACCTTGTGACACTTGATGCTGCGTTATGAACTGACAGAATAAAAAAGAAAGTGATGCAAATCACTTCGATGCTACAGCCAATTATTCCTTGAGGTAATTGTAAATGATTTGCCGAATAATGTCTGTGATATATTCTGAAATATTAACTATAAAAGTATTCATGAATAAATTGTACAAGTCCTATAAACATATTTTACTTGTTATTCTCGTTCAAAATGTCGTTGTTGGTGAAGCTCCGTGTGTGGTATCTCCTTAATGTGAGTTATGAGTAAGATCCTTAAACTGCATCTATGCTAGGAACTTTTGTTGTTGTTCTTTGTTATCTCCACGAGTGCCAAGTCGACCAGTTTTAATTTGAAGATGTCGCTGGAATTAGATTAGTCTGTGTCAAAGCTCATGTGAAGCCTCAAAGTGGCTTCACTTAGAAATATTGATGTAAGCGGATATTCTATACACATGATTTTCACTAAAAAAAAAAAGTGTGTCGCATTCCACTTCCTCTTCAGCACAAACACATTTTATTTGCCTGCCTTTCTCTCCCTCACATACTGACAAGGGATGACCAAAATATGGTATAACTTTCCTGAATTAAAGTACAAAGGAACAATTTTCATGAAGCAAGGGTGTGGCATGTCAATTACAAGGACAAATCAGCCTTGATATAAGTTAGCAGTTAGGAAGAAAGTATGAGTTTCTTGGAAATATATAGACTGAGAAGACATTGATTACTGAAACTTTGACAGAATTTAATCAAGTAACATCACAGGCAAATGACCATTATCATTTCGATGAGCACTTTACGAGTGCCTTGATGTCTTATCGACATTCATAGCTCTCAAAACATTAATCCGCTTCGCTCAACTTCCATTTCTTTTCATTTCATTTGTTTTTCATTTCCAACAGAATCACATACAATCATAAACACAACTTGGTTCAAATATTCACACAACTTGAAATGTTTATCTCTTTATATGAATTTTTGCATGATAAAAGTAGTAAAATCAAAATTATGTCCGTAGAATTAATCAACGTTGTATAATGAAACAATGGATTAATAGGTAGCAGGTTGAATATGGTGGGGATTGGTACTAAAAGGCTTGCTGCAGCCCCCATCTCGAAAAACAAAAATCTAAGCAACCCTTGCTACTCATTAAAAAAAAAAAGTGTGCTCTGGCTTTGTCAAATACAGGAAAAAAAAAACTAATGGGGTTGGGGGAAAAGATGGAAAACATAAAAACATAAACTTAGTATACATAGATATATATGGATATATATATATATATATATAATATATATATATATACCCACATATATCTGTGTGAGTGTATGTGTGTGCGTATGTGTATCAACTGTTCTGCTTTATGATAGTTTCAGTTTTGTGAGAGTTTCTTTTCCTATGTTATATCTTTCCGGGGATTCCAAAATGAATGTTAACATTGGTACACTAGAGGCAAAAAACAAACAAACAAACAAAACAAAAAAACCAAACAAACAAAAATAAACCCGACTGTGTTTGTGAAAAGTTGTATGTGTGAAGGGTATGTTTGAGTGACGAATGGGTTAATTATCTGCTCCTTCAAGGGATATTCAATATTCCCGCGGGGGGGGGGGGGGGGGGCATTAAGTCCTACAGTCATTGACAATGACGTAGTCAAGTGTAAACTGAACATTGAAGGGCGGTTTTTGGCAGGGCAGTGGCATTGCAACGGAATAGTAGGCCCTATCAAAATTTTCAGTTCCTGCATTTTCTCACAAACGAGACAACATGCAAATCATCAATGACGTCTAAGACGGACCAATACACAAGGAAATGATGATGATGATGATGATGATGATGGTGACAGTTAAAATGATAAGAACAACAACACCATTTATTATGGTTATGGCAGCATCCCTGAAGTTGCCCCCTTTACCTTGGAAGTGCCCATCTATGATGATGTATCATGTTATGTATACTTGTTTTTATTGCACGGACTAACTGAAAAACAGCCGTGGCTGATGTTAGTACCATGATTGAATAAAATGAATGAATGAATGAGTGAATGTGAGTTTATATTGTGATCATTGTGATAATGATGATAATGCAGATATATTGTTCGTATCATTATCGTTGTTTTCAAAAGTGTCACCCGTAAGAATCATTGCTTTCTGTTATGTTTATTTGCCTGCCTTTCTCTCCCTCACATACTGACAAGGGATGACCAAAATATGATATAACTTTCCTGAATTAAAGTACAAAGGAACAATTTTCATGAAGCAAGGGTGTGGCATGTCAATTACAAGGACAAATCAGCCTTGATATAAGTTAGCAGTTAGGAAGAAAGTATGAGTTTCTTGGAAATATATAGACTGAGAAGACATTGATTACTGAAACTTTGACAGAATTTAATCAAGTAACATCACAGGCAAATGACCATTATCATTTCGATGAGCACTTTACGAGTGCCTTGATGTCTTATCGACATTCATAGCTCTCAAAACATTAATCCGCTTCGCTCAACTTCCATTTCTTTTCATTTCATTTGTTTTTCATTTCCAACAGAATCACATACAATCATAAACACAACTTGGTTCAAATATTCACACAACTTGAAATGTTTATCTCTTTATATGAATTTTTGCATGATAAAAGTAGTAAAATCAAAATTATGTCCGTAGAATTAATCAACGTTGTATAATGAAACAATGGATTAATAGGTAGCAGGTTGAATATGGTGGGGATTGGTACTAAAAGGCTTGCTGCAGCCCCCATCTCGAAAAACAAAAATCTAAGCAACCCTTGCTACTCATTAAAAAAAAAAAGTGTGCTCTGGCTTTGTCAAATACAGGAAAAAAAAAAACTAATGGGGTTGGGGGAAAAGATGGAAAACATAAAAACATAAACTTAGTATACATAGATATATATGGATATATATATATATATATATATAATATATATATATATATACCCACATATATCTGTGTGAGTGTATGTGTGTGCGTATGTGTATCAACTGTTCTGCTTTATGATAGTTTCAGTTTTGTGAGAGTTTCTTTTCCTATGTTATATCTTTCCGGGGATTCCAAAATGAATGTTAACATTGGTACACTAGAGGCAAAAAACAAACAAACAAACAAAACAAAAAAACCAAACAAACAAAAATAAACCCGACTGTGTTTGTGAAAAGTTGTATGTGTGAAGGGTATGTTTGAGTGACGAATGGGTTAATTATCTGCTCCTTCAAGGGATATTCAATATTCCCGCGGGGGGGGGGGGGGGGGGGGCATTAAGTCCTACAGTCATTGACAATGACGTAGTCAAGTGTAAACTGAACATTGAAGGGCGGTTTTTGGCAGGGCAGTGGCATTGCAACGGAATAGTAGGCCCTATCAAAATTTTCAGTTCCTGCATTTTCTCACAAACGAGACAACATGCAAATCATCAATGACGTCTAAGACGGACCAATACACAAGGAAATGATGATGATGATGATGATGATGGTGACAGTTAAAATGATAAGAACAACAACACCATTTATTATGGTTATGGCAGCATCCCTGAAGTTGCCCCCTTTACCTTGGAAGTGCCCATCTATGATGATGTATCATGTTATGTATACTTGTTTTTATTGCACGGACTAACTGAAAAACAGCCGTGGCTGATGTTAGTACCATGATTGAATAAAATGAATGAATGAATGAGTGAATGTGAGTTTATATTGTGATCATTGTGATAATGATGATAATGCAGATATATTGTTCGTATCATTATCGTTGTTTTCAAAAGTGTCACCCGTAAGAATCATTGCTTTCTGTTATGTGAATAAAAAACGACGAGGATATTGTTTGCGTCAAGCGGAAAATTATGCATATTATAGGGTTACATTCTGCTGACAGATGCGGTTATAACATGACAGATAATAAGTGGTTTCGTGGGGGGAAATGACATAATAATCAGAATCGAGTGAACCTCGAACGATGGGGGAAACACACAAGGACGCTTCGATTTCGAACGAGAATGTGTAAAGGATGCCGAAGTTGTCCTTTCGATTACACTTTACAAGATTACTTCGGAAAACTAGAAACATGAGATTCTCTGATATATACAGACAATAAATGCGAAACGGTACTGTTATTGCCAACCATCATCACAAATTGATATTTGGTTTACTTTGTTTCACAGGTAGGATTTGTTACTATGTCAACTGCATCAAGTGCGTCCTCCACGATGATTCATATTTCACGCATTCCAGTTCTTGTCGGTGTCTTTCTCTCGCTCCTTGTGATTTTAATTCCTGTCAAAGTCTCGGCCGTTGACGCGACTGAGGCATCGGAACAACAGATAGCTCTCATAAATGTCACCTTTGACACGGAAGTACTTTACTTGACTGAGGGTGAGTATATAGAAGGGTAACGTAGAAAGCGATTGTGACAAAACACTTCTACTCAGTGGCGTACCGTGGGTCAAGACATTGGGGGGGCACCTCATGGCAACAACATTAGAATTGCATAACGTAACAATTAAATGCGAGCGAGCGGAGCGAGCGAGCTTGAAAATTTTGACATTTTACAGTCCCCAAACTGCCGTTTGTAGCTATATATGATAATATATGTATATATATATATATATATATATACATATATACATATATATATATATATATATATATATATATATATATATTTGCTTTGGAAATTAAGGGGGTTGCACCGGGCGCAACTGCTGGCAGTTGCTGGCAGTAACATCACGAGAATGGCATCACGGTTAAATGCGAGCGAGCGAAGCGAGCGAGCTTGAAAATTTTGACATTTTATGTTCCCAAAACTGCCGTTTGTAGCTATATTTTTTCGCTTTGGAAATTCAGGGGGGGGGGGGGGCGCACCGGGTGCAACTGCTGGCAATTACTGGCAGTAATATCACGAGAATGGCATATAACGGTTAAATGCGAGCGAGAGAAGCGAGCGAGCTTGAAAATTTTGACATTTTATGTTCCCAAAACTGCCGTTTTTTTGTATATTTTTTCGCTTTGGAAATTAAGGGGAGGGGGCGCATCGGCGCAACTGCTGGCAATTACTGACAGCAACATCAGGAGAATTGCATAGCGATTAAATGCGAGCGAGCGAAGCGAGCGAGCTTGAAAATTTTGACATTTTACAGTCTCCAAACTGCCGTTTGTAGCTATATCTTTTCGCTTTGGAAATTAAGGAGAGGGGGCGCACCGGGCGCAACTGCTGGCAATTACTGACAGCAACATCAGGAGCATTGCATAACGATTAAATGCGAGCGAGCGAAGCGAGCGAGCTTGAAAATTTTAACATTTTACAGTCCCAAAACTGCAGTTTTTAGCTATATTTTTTCGCTTTGGAAATTAAGGAGAGGGCCTGGGCGCACCGGGCACAACTGCTGGCAATTACTGACAGCAACATCAGGAGAATTGCATAACGATTAAATGCGAGCAAGCGAAGCGAGCGAGCTTGAAAATTTTGACATTTTATGTTCCCAAAACTGCCGTTTTTTTTTTTGTATATTTTTTCGCTTTGGAAATTAAGGGGAGGGGGCGCATCGGGCGCAACTGCTGGCAATTACTGACAGCAACATCAGGAGAATTGCATAGCGATTAAATGCGAGCGAGCGAAGCGAGCGAGCTTGAAAATTTTGACATTTTACAGTCTCCAAACTGCCGTTTGTAGCTATATCTTTTCGCTTTGGAAATTAAGGAGAGGGGGCGCACCGGGCGCAACTGCTGGCAATTACTGTCAGCAACATCAGGAGCATTGCATAACGATTAAATGCGAGCGAGCGAAGCGAGCGAGCTTGAAAATTTTAACATTTTACAGTCCCAAAACTGCAGTTTTTAGCTATATTTTTTCGCGTTGGAAATTAAGGAGAGGGCCTGGGAGCACCGGGCACAACTGCTGGCAATTACTGACAGCAACATCGGGAAAATTGCATAACGATTAAATGTGAGCAAGCGAAGCGAGCGAGCTTGAAAATTTTGACATTTTATGTTCCCAAAACTGCCGTTTTTTTTTTTTGTGTATATTTTTTCGCTTTGGAAATTAAGGGGAGGGGGCGCATCGGGCGCAACTGCTGGCAATTACTGACAGCAACATCAGGAGAATTGCATAGCGATTAAATGCGAGCGAGCGAAGCGAGCGAGCTTGAAAATTTTGACATTTTACAGTCTCCAAACTGCCGTTTGTAGCTATATCTTTTCGCTTTGGAAATTAAGGAGAGGGGGCGCACCGGGCGCAACTGCTGGCAATTACTGACAGCAACATCAGGAGCATTGCATAACGATTAAATGCGAGCGAGCGAAGCGAGCGAGCTTGAAAATTTTGACATTTTACAGTCCCAAAACTGCAGTTTTTAGCTGTATTTTTCGCGTTGGAAATTAAGGAGAGGGCCTGGGAGCACCGGGCACAACTGCTGGCAATTACTGACAGCAACATCAGGAGAATTGCATAACGATTAAATGCGAGCAAGCGGAGCGAGCGAGCTTGAAAATTTTGACATTTTACAGTCCCAAAACTGCAGTTTGAAGCTATATTTTTTTCGCTTTGGAAATTAAGGGGAGGGGGCGCACCGGGCGCAACTGCTGGCAATTACTTACAGCAACATCAGAATTGCATAATGATTAAATGCGAGCGAGCGAGCTTGAAAATTTTGACATTTTACAGTCCCCAAACTGCCGTTTGTAGCTATATTTTTTCGCTTTGGAAATTAAGGGCAGGGGACGCACCGGGCGCAACTGCTGGCAATTACTGACAGCAGCATCAAGAGAATTGCATAACGATTAAATGCGAGCGAGCGAAGCGAGCGAGCTTGAAAATTTTGACATTTTACAGTCCAAAAACTGTCGTTTGTAGCTACATATATATTTTTTCGCTTTGGAGGGAGGGGGCGCCCGATGCGCCCCCTGGATCCGCCACTGGTAGTCAATGGTGTCGGTTTATGTTCATGATTGGGGGTGGTATGACCAGCGAGGGGGCGTCGAAGTGACCAAGCGGGAGAAGGATGTCCAAAATCTGCACTTTACATAGAGCATCCCCTAATTTGTTTGTGTTTGTGAGTGTGTGTGTTTCATATAGTTGGAAAAGTTAGGAAATAGCCAAGGTCGAGTCTTATTATTGACAATGCAAGGCATTTTGATATAGACTAGTATGTAAAGCAACACTGCAAAATCAATGATCAAGCTTTGATAGCAAATGTGTACAACCTATATCAAACATCACATTGCGCAACATTGCAGCGACTCTTTTTGCCATTCCGATGTTCTGAGTATACACTACGCACATCCTGCTTGTATTCAAAATGCCAACCAGGAATCACACTGAATCACAATCTTTTGTCGTCTCCGGGCTTTTTGAACAATGTTTCACTATAATACCTCTTTAATTATATGGTTACAAGAAATCTTAGAAAAATATCTTTTTTCTTGATTATCCTTTCATGTCGATTTCAAAAGCAGTTTACTAACCCTTGAATTACCATTTTGGTAGTTTTTTTTCTTTTTTTTTTTTTTACCAGCGAATTGGGGGGGCACGTGCCCCCCCATGCCCCCCCGTAGTTACGCCACTGCTTCTACTTCACCTTCAACATCAAAGAAGTTGCGTAGTTGCTGCTCAAGCGAAGGCAGTATAACCTAAAAAGGTGGCTATCTGAATATTTTGATGTACGGTCATTTGAAAGCGAGTAACACATGAAATTTCAGGTATCTTTCTTGGCATATCAATTTAATCAATCCGATTGCTTGTAACTTGATGTGAATTGAGATTCAAAAAGGGATAAAACGACACTCACAACTAAAAGAATTAACCGCTTCCGCATGAGTTGCGGATGGTAAGGCCTAGAACTCTGAATGCTACATTCAGAGATCTATTTGATTGTGGGTGAGAGCTGGCCAAGAACCCTGTGACAATGAAAGTGACGCGCATGAAGTCCTACACGTTTATTTGCTGAGGTATAGAGAATCAACGTATATCAAGCCCGACACGTAAGAAATCGCTTGAAGAGTTCATCTGAGACGAAACGGGTACATCATGCCACTAATGGAATTAATGTTGAATTTTAGCATCGCTATTAAAACTACATTATTATGACACGTTACCAAATACAGAGTTAATGAACAAAATTTCGTATCTGCTTATCTTTTATTTGTTTATATTCCGATCTCACACATCCGTAATTGGTTGTACAGGGCGCGAGGAAACATTTAACTTCACGATTCTTCATTACCTCGACACCGAAAATGCAACGATTGCTTTCCAGAGCGCCAGCGACTTTGCTTTCAAGGTCGTTAACGCTTCCGATGCTACGATCGCGATTTCTCCAGCCGACGATTACCCGAAGACAATGAGGGTCACGTTACGCGGAAATCACATTTCGATTTCGGAGTTGTCCGTGTTGATGTCAGTGGGAGAGTCCGTCTTCGAGATCAGTACGACCACGGTCAAGGTAGGTGGGAAATTTTTAACTAAAAGACATTATCTAAAGTAAGTTTCTTCTTTTCCCTTCTGCCTCTTCTATTTTTGTTTGTCTTTATTGCTTGCTTGTTGTTGTTGTTGTTGTTGTTTTTGAATTTACCATGATAAGTTTTGCCTGAGAGTTCCTTTTTGGGGGCCTAAACTATAGAAGCTTTGCTTTTAAAGTCTGTTACACCACGTTATGTTATTTTCCCCCAGATACTGCTATCATTGTACAAAATTTCTGAGTCATGAGTAGAATGTGTTATTTCCTGTTAAATGCCACGGTTTCTCATTTCATTTACATCCTAGATATTTTGTTTTGTTTCATTAATTGGGTATAACTAATAGCAATGACATAGTATGTATACACAGACCACCCCTCTTGCTAGCACTATAATTGTACGTTTGATAAAAAGCAATTATACATCATTTTAGGTTAGTTTTAATTATTATGGTAGAATCAAAGAAACAAAATTGTAAAATTGTCACATTAAAATTCAAGATTTTTTTTTTTTTTTTAAACAAAACACTGCAGTTACTTCTCGGAAAGTCGATGAGATGATGAAATGATGGCCTCACAGGTGTCCCATTGACGCATATACACAGATCTCTTATGTTATACTTTTATGTGTCGACAAGAAATACAAATGAAATATTTCGTTGCATCAACATTTTGTTGTTGTTTAAAAGAACCTTCCATTGTTAACATTGGGAAAAGGTAGTAGTTGCCAGATCATTTTTTTTTTTTCAATATATCGATTAATAACATACCAATGGGTTTGCTGTTTAATAGTTGATGGCGTGATCAACCCAGCTAATTTGCATACATGTTTGCGATTGAAATTGCTATTCGTTTAAGAGAAGACAGTGTAACTTCCAAATTTCATAACTTTCCTAAATCTGGTCCAGTTTCCGAAGTGTTAACCATTTTTTAATTGTTCTGGTCGTATTCTATTCACCAATGTCAACGTGAATACGGTGTGCACTTTATTGCATTCTAAGAGTTTAGAGTTCCGTTTCCGTTTGCTTTAAGACGTCTTACAGCTGGCGTAAGGTCACTAACAATTAACAGTAAAGGGATTATGGTTTCAGTTGAAATGGGGCTGCAGGGTTTTTTGAGATAATGAGAAGCCTCTTGTGAAATATGAAAGAGTATACAATTCTAAGAATGGCTGAGATATCCAAAATAAAGCAATCCTAATAAAGGTGGGACCCACCTTTTATCAGGGTACCTTTGTTTTACTTTTTTTTGATATCTCAACCATTTTAGAACCTATCTTCATCAAATGAACTTTGAGTTCCTCTTAAAATCGTATGCTCTTTCATATTTCATGAGTTGTTTCTGATCATCTCACAAAAAGTTAAAAGCTGAAAAACCCACCACAACCAAAAATATATCATCCCCACAATTCCTCATGACATTGTACTGACTTGAAAGATGTTTCACTGATACATTGTCATGAATTCTATCACAGTAAGTCATCTTGTTCTCGAAGACGCTCGGCTGAGCTTCTGCGAAGCGTACCATGCAGCACAATCAAGGGTAGAATGAGCAAACGGGGGGAGAGTGATCTCGTATTGGTTATGATATCTTTTAGGGAGGCAGATACCAAAAGTTTTGATTAGTCTATCAATAGTGTTGCAGGGGGAAAAAGATGTTTCGCTCTAATATATTTCCTTTCATCCTATGCACAGAATACTTGTTCGTGAACAACTATATAGACTCATATAGACCCATACAACATGTTTTTTTTGTCCATCTAAGCCACTTACTTTGCCAAAAGAGCATAGACACACATTGTGCTTTATTCAAATCGTTATGAACTACATGAAACATTGAATCTCTTTCAACTGGGAATCGTTTTATCTTTTTTTTTCTTTTTTTTTTGCGCGGCATGTCATTCACGTTATTGCAAGTGGACTTACAGTTCCATATTGTGACAGGAGCTGTACTAGCTTTCATCACCTGTAAAGTTCAGAATGAGCAATAATAATTGAATACAGACAGGCGATAAGTTTCGTCAAATGTTCTGAAATCAGGAGTGGCATTTGCCCTCCTGAGAGAAAATGGGTCACGTACTTCGCACAAAGGTCCAAACCTCCGTCTTGACATCACGACGTACACACTTGTAGTCGCATGCATCATTCTCGTTTTAACCGAATGTCGGGCAGAGGCAGAACAGGGAAAAAAAAAAGGAAAAAAATTGCTGGTATCTAATATAAAGCGACTCTTACATTTTAAGAATAATTATTTTTCAGATATCTGATCTCATCTTCTATCCCAGTAGGACACGGCGGTATGGCAATTGCAAGCAACAACGCGTCAAAATGAAGAGAGCAAAATGCTGTTCGATTCAGAATCTAAATCTCAAGGGGGAAGGGAGGGAACAGGGATATCTGAAATATTTAATACCCGAACTGTTTATTAGCCATTATGACCAGTGAAAATGGTACATGTTAGAAGCCCTCCCCCCCCCCCCCCCCCCGCTTACATTGGAAGAATTTTACAGGGAAACTTTGGAAATTCATGCATGTTGTGATTATCTTCCCCCCATTGTCCCACTTTTTTGACCAGCCAAAAAAGTGTGTGTGTTGGGGGGGGGGGGGGGGAGGGTGCAGGCTGCGGTTCCGCGTCCCCTGCATGTTAAACCCTTTCCTCCTCTCCCCCTTCTCCTATACCAGTGTATTGATCCTTAATAGTGTGGAAAGAATGAATTCTAATCTTCTCTTTCTTTCTTCTTCTTCTTCGTCGTATTCTTCTTTATCATTTTCTCCAACTGTATTTGTTTTCCCTTCCCTTATTTGTTTGTTCTACTCCTTCATCTTTTCCTTTAATTTTCATCTCTTCGTTCATCTTC
Source organism: Diadema setosum (assembly GCF_964275005.1). Lineage (NCBI taxonomy): Eukaryota > Metazoa > Echinodermata > Echinoidea > Diadematoida > Diadematidae > Diadema > Diadema setosum. The sequence continues at coordinate 9,661,950 of NC_092702.1, forward strand.
TTTCCTTTCCTTCCTGTCCTTCATTTTCCCATTGTTTTAGAACTGCCCCTTCTTAAAATCAGGTGTATGAAATAAAAACAACTAAAAAACCAGTTTGTCCACTTCTAATCAGCCCCTCCCCTCTACGCATTCTCTCTCCCTCCATCCCCTCCTCCTCTCCTCCCTCCCCTCCTCCTCCTCTTAGTATGTCCTCTTAGTCCCCCTCTCACGAAGTGAAAACCGCCCACGTTAGGATTTGACTTTACCCTCAAGCATTGTCATGTTGGTCTGCAAACCTTTGTCCCTGTTGTCGTCAGGGGGTAACGGGGTTAGCATCAAAATAACAAACAGTATAAAGTAACGCACACAGATATGCATAGGCACAGCCGAGGGGTCGAGCTGCTTTGCTATCACGTTTCCAATTGACTTAGATCTTAAATCGTGAGAAAAAACAGGGTAATCAGGAATTATACTACATTGCAGAAAGTTAGAGAATGCATGCACCGTCTTTAGCTTCAACTTGCAACGATCAGATCGTGGCTATTGTTATTTGTTCAGATAAGGTTTCGGTTACACGCCGTTCACATGACTTGGAGTGATGGGAGGAGCGATAACAGCGAAACTTTAGACGATCGTTGAAATTACAAGTTATTTTGCTTCATGTGGTTACAAAGATTGGCGACAAACTCGTATAAGACTGGCGTTAATGTAAGCTGACCTTTAGGGTGAAGTACAAGTACCCCCAAGACAAGACAAAACAAAACACACACACACACAAAAAAAAAAAAAACAGGCTAAAACCATTTGGACCTCTGCAAGTATGCATGCAAGTATGCCATTCTTGCTTTGTCCAAATCTTTCTTCTCCAAGCATTTGCCCATAACTGTCCGCCTCTAATTCCTACTCCTCCTCCTACTTATTCTCCACAATTCGACAGTATAACTGTGTTTCAAAAGCTGCACATTTTCCCTCAGTGGAACTCAACATGTTAGAATGCTAGAATCAAAGTCACTGCAAACCACTTGTTGAGTTTTTGCTTGTCTCTTTGTTTAAAGTTAAAGTTAACACAAGGACAAATCAGTACAGATCAAAACCTAATAAACAAGATTATTCAACCAAAATAATGACAAATGAAGGAATGTGTGATCGATACAAAGGATTGACTTGTTTATATATTTGTATTTGTCAGACGAATCTTGTTCCCAATCCGGTCTACGTCATCGTCAACTACGTCACTCTAGGCATCATCATCCTCAGTTTCGTTACCATGGGGATGACTATCGACTTGAAGCTCATCTGGGAGCGACTGCGGCGTCCCTGGGCCGTGCTCATCGGCATGCTGTGTCAATTCTTCATCATGCCTGCCCTCGCTTTCGGCTTGGCCAAGGCCTTCAGTCTCGACAGCGCCTCAGCTATCGGCCTTGTCCTCGACGGGTCGTGTCCGGGTAACGCCTCCATTTATATCAGGACTCGAATCATTGATTAAAAAAAATCGGATCACCTTAATTTGTCAGTGATGACAAATTACAATCTCTAATCTTCTTTGCCTCTTTCCCTATCTCCTCTCTCTCTCTTTCCTCACTCTCTCATCTCGTCCATTCCTTTCTCATTTTCTTGCACTTAGAAAGTTTTATTACATAACACGATAAAAATAGTTGCATGGAAACTGATAGACATCGAACCACAGGGTAAAAATCAGACGAAAAAAAAAAAGACATATATTTTTTTTTTTCTGTCGTAAATGGCCAGGACATCATGCCGTGGATTTTTATATCAGTATGGGGTTATAAGTTGGCATTAAAAGGAGAAAAAAAGTGGGGAACTCTGACCGAAGAAAGGCCTGGTTTTGTTTATCTATTTTTATGACAAATCGAAGAAAGGTACCGACGTGCCATGCAAAATTTAATGGTGACCTAACCAGGGAAAAATCAGTATTTTGAATATAAATTTGTCGAGTTACGACTTTGCTGTGCTTCGTTTTGTATGTGGATGTTGTAAGTTAGTTTGCTCATTAGCAGAATAGTGGAAAATTCATAAAATATATGCACAAATGCGAGTGTCTGGTGCCCCGGAGGCCTTAATAGTGAAACTGCATTAGTATTGTAGATTGGCAGCGTCTCAGTCGTATTCGATTGTTAGAAGTCTGCGAGCTTGGACATGTTCAATGCTCTTCGAAAATGAGTGAAAATCAATTTACTCAACAAGCTGAATGAAAGTTGCAGCCAAAGTTGAAAAGCCCAAGGTGGTACTAGGCGAGCAGAACCTCCTTGGACAGCCAGAGAGATGAAACTGAAAGGGCTATACGAGGGAGGGAAAAAACCCCACAGCAATTTGGTCTATCTTTGTTGAACTCAGAGGCTAGCACCAGAGACGTGATGTATCTCATGGAAAATGGTTTTAAGAGCGAAAGAGAACTTGAGAGTTGAGCCAGGAATACGATGTACATATAGCTATTCGCGTTGACAACATGACAAGTTAAAAAAAAATGCATGCGAGTCATACTTCTGGGACTATGTATCCAGAGGACTACATTTCGTCAATTCACACCATTGTGTCACAGGAGCCAAAGAAGGGAGTTCAATAAGAATACAATCACATTGGCACCGTGGAATGATGTGTTTCAATACTGATATTTTCTCCCTATTTCTTTTTTAACTTTGAATTTCAACAAAGTTTATTGTTTCTTCTCTGATTGCCATGAAACTCTATGTCATTGCCTATATTTTGATTTTCTTTTCTAAATTGTAATCATTTAAAATTCTTGCATCACCTTTCTCTTGTGTCATATCTCTAGGCGCATGTCAGTATTTGCCCCATTGACAGATCGCGCATCCCGTCATGTTTTGATAAACATGCAGTTATCTGAGCAATACAATAGATATACAATAATGTACTTCTGTTTTTTCACCTCTCTGGTATGCGTCAAAACACGCATGTTGGCAATGTAAAGCATAGTTTTCAAAACTCTTCAATGGTGCACAGACGTGTGTCTATACACTCCAAATAAGGATGTGCATAAAGTCTGTTTGAAAATAAGATTTTCTCTTGCAGTGACTGATAACGCATGACACCACCTGGTTCGAACCAGTCTTTTTTTTTTCTTTCAATCAAATTCTTTCGGGGTTTTAAAAAGAAATCATAGCAAAGAACAAAACTGAGGAAACATAAGGAAATATTTTTTTTTTTTTAATCGTACGCCAAAGATAGCTCGTAAATCACGCATTATGTAATTCTCATTTTCACTTATTACAATTTTCTGTTCCATATTCCACATTTCACAGGTAACCATAAAGATAACATGAAATTGAACGAGTGAATAATGTCGAATGCAACGAATAAGAGAATTGATATATGTGTTAATGTGAAATATGAAGAAGTTCCGCAGAAGCAATTCTTGTTCGTGGCGTATACTCCCAGAAACTAATTCAGAGTGAATTTTTACATGAAATTTATAGTGGTATAGAATGACAAATTATGAAGTGGGTAACTGCGTAAGTCGAAGAATAAAAAAAAAGAGAGAAAACAATGTGAAAAGAAATGGTTGTCCGTTACATTAACCAATAATAGAGCGGCGTGATCATTTGCGAGAAGCGTGATACCAATGCAGTGGAGGAAATGCAAAGTGTGCAAATAGCAAGCCCAGCAAGGTAAAGAAAATCGCACCCGATATGAATCAAGAAGAAAAAAATGAGTCTATTCTTAAATTCAAGGGGTGGTGATTAGATTGTTTCTCTCTCCAGATCATTCCAAAAATTGGGTCCTACGGAAGTAGGATCATACTTGTATAACTCTTTTCTGTATCAATAACATGGATCTTGTTTTACAATGATTTATTCATGCCAGAATTTCATAACCTATATAAGGCAATAAAAGAGTTGAATGCAATGAATGCAAATCAACTATTAACAAAATGAAAGAGAACGGAAGAAGCCAACGGGGCTGGTATATACATGTACACAAAGTTTGAAGTCACGAAGATCGTTTAGAAATCCATGTAACGGAATAAAAACATTTTTTTTTGTTTCCCTGCATTCGGTGAAAGAACAACACGTGGATTGTGGGAAGGGAGTTTGGTGGGGGTTACCTGGCTTTTGCTGTTACAACTTGAACCATACACAATTTCAGCGTTTACCCTACAGGTTTCAAACATTTTGCTCCCTTAACCTTGATTAGAAACATAATCATCAGTAGGCAAGTTTTTTGTTGAATTCCTCGTTGCTCTTCGTCATAACACCTGTCACATTCCTGTGTTGGTATTCGTGAGTCAAAAGTTTTCAAAACTTTTCAGTACCAACACCCCAAATAAGGCTGTGAACAGAGACTTTTTAGAAAGTGCATCAAATTTCAAATTACTTGGAATTATTGTAGGCAATAAACCTTCTTGAAAAGTACATTTGATTTTATTTCCAAGACTATTTCGCTTAAGATATACGCCGCGTGATTAAGAGATCAAAACTTCATATTCATAAAAAATAACTACTTATGTTATTGTCATGCTTGATATTTGCTTATCTCTATGCAATCATGGAATTTTAGCTGAAGACAATTCTCACCAAATCCAGACTCTACTGTTAATATGGAGATGGAAAGGTTTCCATGCCATTTGCTCTTTTCTCACACGTTCTGATATACATGTACAAGTAATCTACCTCGTTTGCTTCTAGCTGTTCAAAAACTACGAAGACTTGTTTTTAATTCAATTTGGGACAATATTCATGTCCCAATATTCATGACAATATTCATTTGTAGAGGGAGACAAAGTGAAGAAACTCGCATCTAAACCTTCATCCCTCTGGATGATATCTTTATTTCATTTGATATTCATGTACTCGTATATGTATTATGATAATTCACTCCCGTCAATTTTCGATTGCAATGTTCCCGAAATATCAGCCGTTACACAAATATCCTTTTCGGAGCTCTTAATCGGTTCTACTTACCTCTCCTACGAGGGCTATTAGTAAGAGCACATGGTTATGGCCAGTATTCTCGGAACTTTCTGCATAAAGATATCAAAATTATTCCTTCCATGTATTACTTTTCACGCTGTACAATTATTTCTCAGTGTATTCTACTTGTACAGGTCATTGTCTCAGCCGTAGTTGTAGGTCCATGCTTGTCTGTATGTTGCCTTGCTGTCATGTTAGTCTTCTCTCAAGTAGTTGTGTTGTCGTGCCTCGCATTTTTTTTTTTCCTGTTGTTGTTCTTCTTGGCCCGAATTCACGAAGGTGGTACAAAGGAAACCATGGTTTAAACCATGGACAAAATCTATGGAGCGCCAAGTGTCGCATGGAATATTTCGTTACGAAATCAGTCATTTCGTCAATGAAATGATTATTTTGTAACGAAATGACAACGTTTGGTAACTAAATGAACACTTCGTCCACGAAATGATAATTTCGTTAACGAAACGGTCATTTTGTCGACGAAATGACCAATTTCGTAACGAAATATTCCGTGCGACACTTGGCACTCCACAGTTTTTGTCCATGGTTTAAACTATGGTTTCATTTGTACCACCTTCGTGAATTCGGGCCCTTGTGTCTGTTGGGAAACTCCGTGTCTCTTTACTGGGCTTCCGAACATGATATTCCTGTACTGATTTCCTTCTTCAGAAGCATTGCCTTTCTGTAGGTCCGGGCTATAGGTCCCTTCTATTTAAGTACATTACGTATTGTTCGCTTAATGATTCATTGCAATGTTTTCCTATTACAATGTTTCGCTAATGTTGAATACTGTCTTCATCTCACATAGTATCCACATTCTTCATTTGCTACGTAAAATAGTGAAATGTATATTCACCATTCACGGGTTGTTGTTTTTTTCCAGAAAATGAAAACATTTTTTTTTTTTTCAAAATAAAACGCCGCCTTTACATTTACTGGTATAACACATGACACTCTCGTGCAGTGGTTATCCATCCTTTTTCTGTTTTTCATTTCATTTCATTTGTTTATTTGTCGCTAAACAAGATAGTAAAGAACAAACTTTTTTCTTCACATGCAACTATAGAACGTGCATCACGGTGTTGTTGTTGTTTTAAAGTAATCTATTGAAAGTAAATGGTTCCTAAAGAAGCCAGTGGGATGTTATAAAAGCAAATTTTGAAGGCGTAAAAACCATGGATAAAGCTATTTAGACCAATCAGAACTGATTTGTCACTCACGGAAGGCAAGTACAGTTAGATTTGGCTGGGGTGCTAAGAGGGGTGTTGATCATTCCTTACTGATTTTTGATACAGTATATCATATTTATGTATTCCACTTTTGTGAATGTCCTTGTTTTTCTTCTCAGGTGGGTACTTGAGCAACACGCTTAGCGTGATTCTCGATGCGGACTATGTACTTAGTCTGACGATGACCTTCTGTTCCAACGTCCTGGCCATGGGTATGATGCCCCTCAACCTCTTCATCTACACTACACGATTGACCGACGACAACGAGTCGCTGGACACACCCTTCATCGAGATCGCCATCCAGCTCATCATCCTCATCATTCCCATTGGTCTCGGCATGATCATCCGGTAGGTGGTTACCATGGTTACAGTCTCTGGCGTCTCCGTGTGCCAGGTTTTCACAAATTTTAGCAATTCAACCTGTGACATGCTGAAGTGTTGATGGTTAGTTGTTAATCTTCCAACGTTAAGTAATATCTTTAAACGCAGAAATCAATGGAAACCTTGAAAGGCAATGACGTTGTCCCCTAATCTAAAACTGCACGTAAGGCTGCGACTGGTACAGATTCGCAAAAGTAGGCCTATGTGTTTAAATGATTTCCATGCATGGCACTATTTCTTTCCTTCCTTCTTTTAGTCGATTATGATTACTGTGTTATGTGTGTGTGTGTGTGCGTTTAAGTATACCTCTTGAAAATAACTGCGTCTCTTGCCATAACCATCCTCATGTGATTTCTACACTAGCAGTGAGACTACAGATCACTGGCTACTGTGCAGCACACAATAAGCAGATAAATGTCGCACCACGACCCAGCACGATGAACCGGCGTAAAGCTTGTTTATCTCAGAGATTGAGGCATGGAGTGCTCGTTCCATTCTCTGAGAATTGATGTCTCTTGACCCCTGATAAAGAAAGTAAATAAAAGAAACACAACAACAACCAAAAGGTTCCACAAAATACACTCTATACTGACTTTAATGTCTTAATAAAATGCGTATAAACAGAACAGTGAATACTTAAAAGAGAGTTTGAGAACAAATAAAACAACATCGAAAAGTTTTATATTTTCAAGTTTTCCCGGAGCAAATGCAATTCATAGGTCAGTCACGTTTTTATACAAAGTAAATGTTGTGACATCGTCATTGTCTCACTAATCTCCTGATCTCGCACACAAAAAAAAAAATCAACTCAATTACACTGCGGTCATATTAACTGAAAGGGCCGAAATTCTGTTTTCTTCTTTTCAGATGACAAGAGCTTTAGCTATCAGTTTTTATTTTACCGCCTGCTCCCGTTTGGGAGATGTATTCATAATTATATGTAATTCACATCATTTCAATTAAATTCACTTTAGGTCCATCCAACAAAAGGTAATGATGAAACAATTAAAGTGTAGGCCTACGTTTGTATAATGATTTGTTGATGCTTAAGTAAAATGTAATTCTTAAACCTATCCCTTTCCTGGCATGTTGCCACGTTAGTCCCTGTCTGCAAACTGCTTTGTGGAATCCTCTCTCTGCGGTATCACCAAAATAATCATTTATGTTTTAAATTTTTCTTTTACAATTCTTTAGAGCATACTATAGACACAGAAATGAAACTCGGGTGAAGTTAAAAAAAATCACTTTCATCATTCAATCCCTTTGTTCAAAAGAAGCATTAAAAGAACCGCAAAGTTGAAATTAATCGTTTTTACAATGAATACAACTGATTTACCAGAAGAGTATCTGGGTTGCTGCTAGGAAAACTCCCATGATTGTTACTGCCAGTAATTGTGGTTTTTCTTTTAAAACAAACAAACCTACAAACGAATAAAACAAAACCTACCACTCGTTCAAATGTGTATTTCACTTTGTGAATGCTGTGTGACACATTGTGAGAGCCGGGCGCCTTTGAATGTTTCTACAGATAAATGGCGCTATATAAATGCTGTTTCATCCATCATCATCATCATCATTATCTTCATCAGATATAAGTGGCCCTCGATCAAGGACAAGGCGATGAAACTTCTGAAGCCAGTGTCCACCATTGTTCTAGCCATCACCTTGGCAACCAGTCTTCCCTTCCAGCTCTACATTTTCGCTGCTCCCTGGAACGTCTACGTGGCTGCATTCCTTCTGCCTCTCTGCGGCGCCTTTTGTGGGAGCGTCATTTCCAAGATCACGTGCATCAAGCCTAATGCCGCCATCGTCACCATCTCCTTGGAAACGGGTGAGTTTGACAGGGACGGGCTTTACTTCAGCATTGTCATGAATCGATGAAATATACGATTCGATGTTCATTTACTTTTCATCTAAATTTGTGAAAGTACTTGAGAGAGAATCTGTGTATTCTCTTTTTTCATGTGTGGGACACTTGCGTTACCACATATAAAATTAGTTCTGTGTATGAATGCGGATTTCAAAAAGTCAAGTTTCTTGCATATTATTATCTCTGTGGATTGGGATTTTGATTAGCGCTTAACTATATTCGATATCTACATACGAGTCAAAGTAAATCCAATGGCAAGTACAGATTTTGGTAGCACAGTCTTAGAGGGGAAATAAGATATGGGCAAAGCGAAATCAAAAGGTACTTGTAGTCTCGGAAAGTATTATAAAAGGCAAATCCTTCTCAAGCAGCGAAATGACAAGAATTCGTGAACTATGACAGATCTGTGCCAATTCTGGACATTGACACCAGTTTCCATTCATATTTCATTTTGTCGATTGGGCAAGTGAAACGAATAGTTACGGAATAACGTACACAAGTTATCAAGTGTATTCATACTCGAAATTGACATCGGTAAAATTTGTCCAGCCGTTTGTCACACTCTCTGGTCCCTCCCTTATCGCATAGTTATGACAAAACACACTAAACAGCGAAAATGTCATTTTTGTCTTGAATGATTGCATCCTTGTTGCGTTGCTGTGTAGGCGTGCAAAACGCGCTGATGGCTACCAGCATCATCTCGCTCTTCTACCCACATCCCGAGGCCGAGTTGGCGGCCCGCGTCCCGTTCCTCATCTTTCTCATGACGCTCTTCGAGGGCATCGCCATCGCGGCCATTTACCTGCCTTACAAGAAATTCTTCAAGAAGGACGACGGCGAGGAGGGCGACGACAAGAAGAAGACGATCAAGGATGAGAAGATGAAGGAGGTGTATGCCCCGGAGGAGATGAAGGAGAAGCGGAAAGAGAAGAGCGAGGAAGAGACAGAGCAGTACACCAACCCAGCCTTTGAGAACAACTGAGCCTTCTCGACAGGCTCCTCCATTCGACGTTAATCTCTGTAGACCCTCTCACGATTAAAGAAAAAAAAATCCAATTCAAAATTCTATAAATGTCATAAGATAAAGAATAAAATCCACGCAGAACCGTGCAAAATGACCAAAATTGGATAAAAATAAGGAAGTTATGACGTTCTAAAATTTATATTTTTTTTAAAACACTTCTTGATCAGTCCTTATGAATATTCAAATCAGCAAGTTGATGATCATGCTCTCACAATTTCTTATTCATTTCATATACAGAAATGACACATCTCCCTTATTTCTCATTCAGTTTTTGTCATGTTTGGAACGTTCTTATACCGATTTTTCTTTCTTTTGGAGTTTATTTATTTTTGTGGTGGATTTTCTCTTTAATACTCTGCCTAAAAAGCAGACGTATTACGCACATAGGAATGATACGGTCAGGGAGGTGGTTCTCTTTCCACCTCCCTGATGCGAGTACATTCAGAACAAATATAATAACAGAAGTACAGTGTACGTAACTATTGCGCGGTGATGGTATAGGAGAGCCAATATTATTGTCTAGCTTTCTAGATGGTAATTATTTGTATCATAAGACTGAAATGAAAAATATCGTATTAAACATGATTTATATACCTCACATTGTGCAAATCACACGATAATGTATCAGTTTTATCCTGCTTGAAAATGAGGAAATGATCAAAAGATAAATAATTGAATGTAAAATTACACTATATCATTTTGTCTCACGTACTATACACTTTTATCACAATGTAGAGTATAAGTAGAGAGAGAGAGAAAAAAAAAACAACAACTATATACCTCCTACATCCGTTAACAAAAATGTATACTGTATAAAAATTGTATGTCTGCGTAGGTGTGTGCTTTTATGTTTGTGTCCATCAGTGTGCTAGACCAACCTTAAACAAGTCGAACTTATGAATCAAAAGAATGAGAAATAAGTTAATAGATTAACGGAAAATTGAATATGAGTGACTCAATTCAGGCAAGCAATAAAAAGATGTATATTAGGCGTTGTTACTGAACAGTAACGATGGTATCTTAACCCTCTCACATGATAGGCCTACACAATGTTTGTGAACAATGAAGGCGTTTCGCGTAAAGTGACGCTCGTGTCTACGTTTTGAACAATAAGTGTGCATTGTTGAGACATGTATTGTCGCTTTCAAATGTTCGTAATTTCATCCCCCTTTGCATCTACTAGTATTACGGTTTTTTCTTTATCATTAGACTGCCTTTCCTTTCCTACCTAATCGACTAAAGTTCTATTGCGTCCGTGAAATAGATTTGTTTATATAATTACATAAACGCATGCGACATGTCAACCTTATACAGTGTAGACTGATTCAAATCTCAATTATGTTTTGTTGTATTATTTGCTTTTTAGGCTGAATGGAAAATAAATATTTTAGTCGATCTACAATGGTGTTGCAATTAACTGCACTAAAACTCATGGCATAATCCCCAGGACTTCAGCTGTATACGTTTTGCATACATGCTCAGCATATGGGGTATTGCAATCGGGATGGCAAAAATTCAAATAAGTTGCATGACTATAAATATCCATGAACAGTACTCGTGTGATGTGAATGATTGCGTAGAAAGAAGTGTTCAACGTCAGTGTGATTGAATCTCATTAACATTTTATTACATTCCACTGCATGTCGAATTCGAGTATGAAGGGTAATTCAGTGCAAATTCCATGTAAAGATCTTATAACGTAACAAACTGATTAAAAATTTCTGCTCATTGTTGCAGTTTTACGCTGTCTCTGTCAATGTATATCACATTGATTTCAAACTGCTGTCCCCCGTGTCTCTATTTGCGTTTCATCAGGTATCACAATCTTTCAACATATAATTATCATCAACACGTGTCATATACCAAGGATGTTCCTGAAGGAATTCCAATTGGCGTTAATTACTCAAACGGCTATCAGTATTAGGGATGCACAATAGAATTCCACAGGTGAATTCGTGCGTTTGTCCTCTGCGTTTGATGCCGCCATTTTTCTGGGCAATCTGAACATTCATTCATTTGAACGAGAACATAGTAATGCCGGGTATATTTTGCTTGATTGTGAAATGAAATTCACCCGATGATAAAACACATGAAATAAAAGTCAGTCCATTCCAGAAATATGCGCAAAAACTTAACCGAGATACATGCATGCATGTTGTGAAAGTGTTTGATACTATTACTCTCCTGGAAAGCCGATTTGATAACTTTTCCGATAAATTTCGGCAAATAAAACTGACATGGTACAATCTTCAAGAAGTTCTTATGTGTCAGACTAGTGTCCGGACATATCCAGTCGACTATTTCCATTTTTCATTTCATCAATCTTTGCGCAATTCCCATTCGCGCATCACCGGGTCTTTACCACTGTGTAGCGCTCATCTTTTAGAAGGAGCGGTGGCGAACGTGATTACCATGATAAAGAGGTATCTTCCTTAGAGAGTGACTAGTCATTATAAAATCAGACATGAATATTGTCGCCCGACAATTGTCTTTCAAAGGGAAGAAGACTATTATGACTTTATCTCTAGAATCCCTTTGGTCATACTTACCACGTCACGTACTTGTCCTTCCCAGGTGGTATAAACACATTGCATGAATACGAATTAAAGAATAAAGTACACATGTAACATAACAGGGAGGGTGTGGTTGAATTTAAAGTCTGAACACGTCTTAAGAAGATCCTGAAACGCAAATAAACACTCGACACACGAAAAGGTAAGGTTCCTTACAGTATAACATGTATTTTCAGGGTTCATTTAAACCCTTCAGGACCAACGCTTCAAAAACACCACTGTCATCTAATGGTTCAATGAAGTGAAGTCGCCTGTGGATTTAGTAGATTTAACCGTTTCGTCTTTACCAGCACTATTTGTGTGCACCGCGGGGAAAAAAACTCCACAATCCTCTGCACGGTGTGGTATGTACTCTGCATATAATGACAGAGAGAGTTCTATGCTGTGTCTCATTTTGGTGATCAACTGGATTTTACATGGGGCTTTTGCTCAAGACACCTGCCTGCTAATGCGCGAACTGCAGTCGCAAGCTCCGAGTCGCAAGCTCCGAGTCGCAGTAAGTGGACAAACAACCGAACAAAAGAAAAAACAAATTCAACCAGTGTGTGATGGGAATGACAAAAGGCGCCGTGTTCGTCGAAAGCAGTCTTTGCATTAGAACTCGCACTGTTTGGAATATAACCGTCACTGATTATCGGGCGAAAGCTCGGTACATGTACATAATAGTCTCGTGGATAGGACACCTGTCTCACAATCAGGAGGTCGTGTGTTCGAATCCCACCCTCGTATGCATGGTCCATGATTTTTGATCATGACTACTTCTCAAAACACTTAATAATCCATGTTAATTTACGTCAATGAAGGACAATTTGTCAATCCGTTGTTGTTTGTATTTGAAGGTATCTCTCTTTACCTTAGCCACAAGAAACACACAGCATTTGCCAGTAGTTTGCAACTTGTGAAACAAAGTTTTTCTTTTCCTTTTGTGAAACATGGTGTAATCATTGTATTGCATGCTCAATAGGTTCCTTGTACCCAGTGCAATGAATGGTATTAGCAGCCTAACAAAAAGCGCTCCTTATGTTACTTCAAAGAATACAGTGTAGGGGCTGCTGAATATGGTAGAGGTGGAATGGTGGGAGGCAATACACTCTTTTTGGCTGTTCAAAGAAAAAAAATCTCAACAATCGAGTAAGAATATCCAAATACTGGTAGAAAAAAAAAAAAAAACCATCATGTCATTTCAATTTAGGTAAAAGTACAGTTGTTCTCCGAATCTTTACTGCTGTGATAATCAAGTACCATTCTCTCTCTCTCTCTCTCTTTGTATCACATGAGATTTTAAACTGTATTTTTTTTTGTGTGTGTGTTTGTTTCTTCTTTGAAAGAGGTGTCCATGTTGCTCTCGGTGAAATTGTCATAAATCACACACACCAATCCATTAATGAACATCAAGCTAAATACCAGCACACACACACACACACACACACGCACACACACACACACACACGAGTGTATTTGGGTTTGTGGGACTGGGTTGGGGTAAATCTATTTCTCAGACTTTTTTTTTCACCCGCACACACAAAAGGCTTACAGCCATTACAAACATTTGCAATCAATGCCTGCAGTGACAAGCTTTCTGCTACGAAGTCCACAAAAAGAAAGAAAAAAAAAAAAAACCACACTAACAAAAACAGCTAAATGGGAAATTGCTACTACTAAACAAGGGTGTCCAAAGTTTTGCATTTAGAAAGTAAAATGAACGTTTCCTAGCATGTACTCACATACTCCAGAACTGCCTATGGACAATAAACAAGTTTTTGATCGCAAAAATATTGAAGAAAAATATTTAAAAAATATACGTATGCATGTGTATCATTTAAATGAAGACAACTGGTACACTTATGCTATGACAATCTAGTTTTCAGTAGTTTAATTTTTTTTTTTGTTATAAAACATTCCCCACCAATAGGCAATAAATATAGATTATCAAAGCATGCTACACACTGTCATTGCAAGAGGGTACCCTGTATTTCTGCTATTTAATGTGTCACAGGAGAAAGATAAACGTTTTCACATCGTCAGCACAGTGATAGCTTTTCTTTCAGATACGGGGGGGGGGGGGGGGGGGTTTAAAGAGGAGGAAAGTCAGGCCATCTCTATCAATACCAGTCTGAGAAAGAAGCAAATAAATGAGGCTTGAATTTGAACTGTTTCATAAAATATTTACTTGATCACATTCATATGCATAGAATTTGCTGCATGGAAATGAAGGAACTATTGATCCTCATCAACCTTGCACACCATTCCAGCAATAACCAATTATACACCACTGTACACCTTGAAACAACCCATCACAAGACGCAGACCACCAAGAGTTGTCTGAAAATAAATTGAGAAACATATGAAGAGTTTTGACCTTGAGAAAACAATGTCGATACAAGCATGATGATATTTTTAATCACAATTCAATAAGATTTCTTGGCAACATTTTTCCTGACATGGTACTTTCATACATAATAACAACAAGAACAATACCAATTAACCACAATTTACATTTGAATGGAAGACTGCAGCAATACACTGTATAGATTCAGTGGAACCCATTAACAGTATAACAAAGTCTGATATTACAACAGCCTGTTACAACAAAATCATTTTGCTGCTTCCAACCCCGTATGTTTTTGCTGTTGTTTTTGTTGTTGTCATCATTGTTTTTGTTAACCCTGATATAACAAGAAACCTGATATAAAAATGGTAATTATCATGGTCCAAACGTCTTCATTATAATGAGGCTCTACTGTAAAATACTTCAATGGCAATTCAGTTTCTTCAGAAATTTGGGTTGGTAGACCACAGCTTCACTACGCAAATATTAGAAAATTCAAAAATATTATCATAATGCATACTTCCATGGGTATCAGTTTTAACAAGTTTTTGTGTATCATTGAGTTCTGGATATTCTGTGTGATGAGAATTCCAATACAGTGGACTCCTGTTATATCGAAGTGCTTAGGACCGGCAGTTTTCTTTCGTTATATCAAAAAATTTTTATAACCGTACAAATAAACAATAAAAAACAAAGAGCTGATAACGTAGGAGCCTAAATTTTTACTTCATTGTAACCAAAATTTCGTTATAACTGTGTTTGTTATAATTGGAGTGCACTGTATCTTTTTATCTGGAGATTCCACTTATTGAAAGCAAAGCTCTAGGGGTCAATTAGTGAGTTGCCACAAATATCTCCTTCAGTGACCTTGTCTCTCTCAAGGAATTCATAGGATCATTTTATTGAGAGACAGACATCTTATGTAACTGCAGAAATGTACATACGAAATATTTTCCCTGCTATCAGTGGTTGCTACAAGTAGCTTGAGCTGAATTTATATTTACCACTGAATCTACTGTATCTTGTATCACACTTAAGATACTGGTATTGGTACCCAAGCTAAACCCTACATCAATAGCCATCATTGAAAGTGAAAAAAAAAAATTATCTGCCATACCTTTTCAGCAATTCTACCCCATGCCAGCAGATGGTGCTAAAACATATCCGTTGTTGGTCTCATCCAATGATCACTCAGCCTTAGAAGCCCACTGTCTTTCCAGTGGGCTTCTAGGCTTTTTCCTGTGCTATCTATTGATGTTATTCTTCTGAGGGGCCCACATCCTACACGCTTTGTCTTTTTAGTGGGTCCCTCTATTTTTTTTAAATTTTGCATATTGTTTACTTACCTCTGATCACTTTAGTCTTATGACATAGTATAATTATCATAAGGTTTGACTATTACTGTACACTCTTTCATTTCACATAGTTTTACTTACCTTACTTTCTGCTACAAAAAAAAAAGTGATGTTTATGTTTTTGTCAAAAAATGAAAATAAAAAATTGAAATGAAAAAATTGAATTGAATTTGACACATGACAGAGACTTTGACCATACAGTGTGGAAACAACTTCAGACCCATATTGTAATCAAAGCAAGCAATAGCCCTTGATTATCTACCAGTATGGTTTTCAGATGTCAATGTGGCGACTGATAGAAACATTTACCATTAGGTTGCCAACATTTCTCATCATGGCACTGCCAACTATGAAACATATCCATTTCACATTTTTATCTAATCAGTTGCTTAGATAACTACATTACACACTACATCACAGTGCATTCACTATGCTGCTCTAAAATGAGAGTGGGCTATAGCTTGAATATCGGTCCTCACAGCAGTCAACCTTCTCTATGCTATAAGTCACTGCCCACCACTGCTGTCTTGGACTCCACATATTCCACTGCCTTCTGCTTGACAGCATCCATGCTGGTCTCATTGCCGTATTTCTTCTCAAAATCGAGGTAGCGCTTGAAGAAAAACTTGATCTTCTTGGCTGACAGGTTGAGGTGGATCACCCGCTCAAACAGATGTCTGTCATTGGACACGGAAAACAAAGCATAATGTATAAGTATGTGTAATCTGACTTGTGTTACCTTTTTCTTTACAGGGACTGCAGTTAAACTGATGTCCTGCACACTTAAGTGTAGACTAGGATGGCTCCTTAAAACAGCAAATGTACATTTGCGCACATTTGCAAAAATTATATCGAACCTCTGAGCTTCTTCAACAGAGCACTGCAAACAAGCTGAAAAAACTTAATGGTTTCATTAAAAAGTCTTTCAAAATATATTAAAGTTTATTCTTATAAATTATTACGCTGATGACAGTAAAAGAAACAGGAATAGAAGCAGTTGTGCAAGGAAAAGGAAAAGTAAAATGGAGCAACTACACTGTACTATTACACTGATAACTAGATCAAATTAAAATAGTAACAACAACAACAATAACAATAATAGTAACAGTAATTTTAACAACAACAACAACAACAATTACAAGAACAATAGTAACCTTACCTGCAAGGCTCTACTTCTCCCTGCCTAATAGTCATGTCCAGGTAGATTGACCAGATGTCTGTCCTCTTTGGGTAGTTGCTCAAGACATTTTCAAACATTGTCTTTCCCCTCTCTGGCTCAGAGTGGCGGTATTCCAGCTGCGCAAACTTTACAATGACGCCAATGTCTGAAATAATAGGTTCCCCACAAAAGACAGCACAAGTGAATGAAAGAGAATTCTTGACAGATTGAATATCACCACATCTTATGTAGTTGTTGCATTATCAGAAATGAACGACACCTTGAACTGTATACTGAATTGATTTGTACCTGTAATCTCTAAAGGCATGAAAATGTGACAATCGCTATTACTATTACGTAACTTTATCCAAGGTAAAATTTCAAAACCCAAAACCAAGAAAATCATTTCAAGACCAGTATTCCTCTACATAATTCATGACTGGATAGTTCATGCATTCAAAAAATAAATACCGTTGGTAATCCTGCAAGTCCCACAGCCCTACTGTATATGAAGAAAAGCATTTATGCATTACAGCATCTCCTACATAACGTGTTCACTAGCACATTAGCCAGATTCATCAAGGATTTTGCCTCTCTAAAGAAATGACCTTGCTAAAAAAAAATAGCAAAAGCAAACACAACAGCTCCCTCATAGGGGATGTGACACCACAAATGATAGATACAAGTCCCTACAGGGCTGGAGCATCAATCATGAAAGTTACAACTCAATATCAGTTCTGCATCATCAACAGAATCCTGATCTAGAAACATACAATCAAATGTTGAATAAACAATAATAAAGCAAGAAAGAAAGAAACAAATGACTATTTTTCTTGTTACTTACGATCTTTCTGGACAAGACTCTTAAAGCTCCTCTGCATGAGACGCCTGGCCTGCTCATGACGACCATTCTTCATCAAGAAAGTACCGAACCCAGTCCAGACATCAGGGTTGAACTTGAATCGCTTGATCATGGATTCATACAGCTGCTCTGCTTGCTGTGAGTGATTCAGAGCAAAATCACCATGTCTAGAAGCATATAATCTAAATAGACAAATATGATTTCATACTCTTTCTTGTTGAAATTTAAGACATGATAAGCCCCACTTTGCAAAATTGAGGAAAATTAAATGTCATCCCTCTAAAAAGCACAATCAAAAAGTCCCAATTTTGGCTTATCTTATTTCCTATGAGAAATGCATAGGAAACATAGTGCAGCTATATCAATGTCACTTTGGATCACATTCAAATTGTACATTCCTGAATGATGCCTTCTGGGCCCAGTTTCATAAAACTTGTTAAAAATTACAAGCTACAAGAGTTATTATAAGCTCCTGAAATCATTGCATCTGATTGGCTGAGAGGAAATTGTCATAGAAATGTGGCAGTTGTTACTGATAATAAGTTTTATGCAACGGGACCCTGATTTCTCCTGTTTTCATATCGAAGATGGATACAGTTCAACACCATGATGTGACAAAGATATTAGGAGAGGATGTCTTCAGAGCTGACGTAGGATGTGTTTCAGCCTGTGAATACATTCAATGACTTGTCACAACTTGTGATTCTCCCTTTTCCAAAGATCATATCACCCTATAACCACACATGAGTTAATCAACAGCTAAAGGTAACTGAAAACACCAGCAAATCAACATAAGCGCATGTAACATTCAATTCAATTCAATTCAATTTTATTTATTCCACATGCTAAAAAGTATTAAAGGGAAGATAAACCCCAAGAACAATGTGGATTGAGTGAAAGCAGCAACATTAGTAGAACACATCAGTGAAAGTTTGAAGAAAATCGGACAATCGATGGAAAAGTTATAAATTTTTAAAGTTTTGGTGTTGGAACCGCTGGATGAGGAGACTACTAGAGGTTATGACGTATGAGTGGACTACAATATCAAGAAAATATAAAGAAAATACTACAAAAATCCATTTTTCATGAAAATTACAAATTCCATCAACTTGATATTGACATATGTTAAGGGTAGCAATTATTCCCCCTGCTTTCTGAAAGCGGTTGGTCCACTGCTCTTTCATAATTCTAGAAAAGTGAATTTGTGTTGAATATCCTTTATATTTTCTTTGTATTGTTGTCCACTCATACGTCATATCCTCTAGTAGTCTCCTCATCCAGCGGTTCCAACACCAAAACTTTAAAAATTCATAACTTTTGCATCGATTGTCCGATTTTTCTCAAACTTTCACTGATGTGTTCTACTAATGTTGCTGCTTTCACTCAATCCACATTGCTCTTTGGGTTTACCTTCCCTTTAAAAAAAAACCCCCACAAATACATGTACACAGACAGAACATATTGCACATTATATGTTTACATTGGAAACTAAAGAATGATGCAAACAGATTATACTTGGCATGTGTGTAAGTCGATAATGTTGTAAGTTGACAGATTTCCTCTGACTGTGAGTTTTACTGTATTTGCAGTGTACTCCATTCATCTACTACTATACTACTACTACTACTCTCCATATTCGTAATGCTGATAACGTTGATAAGTTCAAGTCATCATTGAAAACTTATCTGTTTACTCAACTTTAATTATGTTGTTTTTCTGCTGCATGTTATATCATAATACGTATATTTACATAATGTTATATTTTATTTTAATGTCATACTTCTTTTCTTTTTTTTTTCCAGATCAATGCGCTTAGAAACATCAGAATTAAGCGCTATATAAATGTTATTCATTATCATTATCATTATAAAGCACTTGACTCTACACAGCATAACTCTGGTGTCCAAACCACATACCTCCAGTTTGTTAGTCCTGATGAATATACTGACAAGCTGCTGGAAGACTTTGATGGCTTCACACTGCTGTAGCGCCCTCTGGAAGACAGACATGACATCCTCCTCTGTCCCGTAGAGGTTTTCAAGGTTGAGGTATGCCACCCAGACATTCAACTTTTCTTGCTCCTCTCTAAACCAATCATGATTAAAGTAGCTCTCGTTAGTGGTGCCAAAAGTCTCTCCTTTCAACATATCTCCTTTTTCTAGAGTTATAACTGGCTGTAACAAGTGATTTGACCATTTCTGCAACATTAAATTATCCACAGCTATGCTTAGCAGCTTCATGCAAGGTACTAGGCCAAGGTAAAGAATGATACAAGTTTATTCAAGTGGCTGAATGAACAAATTAGAATGGCTTACCAGTCACACAAACCAGCTCATGAAAAGAAAGCTATGAAAATGCAGCTTGCTACAAATATTTGTGCTAAGAATGACCAACTGGGATAAGAATTTGTAGGACCAGTAAAACTTAACAGATGACGTGTCAGTCATTCCTATGTCACGATTTGAAAGTGAGATCTCCTCCAAACTACATTTCCACAAACTTAAATGTTATGCTGTTTTTCTGACGCTCTCCAGGACTACAAACTAGCTTAAACACGAAATATACATGGGCGACAATGTTATGTTTTGTTGATGCTAGTACTATCATTTTGCACTGAAAGATTACCAGCTCTTACCGATAATCAGTCTTGTAAACAGTAAGGAAAAAAGAATATAAAAGTGTGCAAAACAAAGATAATAATAATAACTAGAAAAGCACTCCGAGAGCGCAGACCAAGCAGTTACTTTCCACTAATGATCTTGCTCTTCCACAGAGATAAGTGATTTTCACCCACTGCAAAATCGCCCGATTTCCCAATATAGAAGCCTTTGTTACATCACAAACCCTCAGCTGCACGGCGCGCCTCGCCCTAGCAGCAACTAGAGCACGCACTTTAGTGCGCGCATGCAAACCTCAAATACGTGCAGCCTGAACTCCCAAGTTCATTGACCCTACCTGCCAAGATATCAAAATCCTTCATAAATTCCCCCCAAATTCTCGGATCACTACCAAAAGTTAATTGTTTGTTACTCTGTCATTCTCAACCTTTCCTGCAAGTTTCATCCCAATCCGTTAACTACTTTTTGAGTTATTTTGCACATGGACAAACAAACGAACGAACAAACCAACAGTAACAAAAACATAACCTCCTCCCTTGGCGGAGGTAATAAACCAATATCTATATAGCGCTTTTTCTAAACAGACACAAAGCGCTTCAACAATTTTAACAAAATACAAGAAATCAACAATATTTACCAAACAAAACAAAACAGATAAAGGACAAAGCAAAACAAGTAAACAATGACTTTAAACTTTAAAGATTCTACATTTCACTTTTTTTTTTTTTTTTGCAGCAGTGTATTATACGATTATCATTCGGGCTGGTTATTCATTATCTATCAAAGTGAAAGAATGAAATCATTTGAGTGCTACCTGAAATTGATAGTCTTCAATGCACGCTCTGCCACAGCTCTTGCTTTCTCGATGTCTACAGAATGCAGGTGGAACGCCATGTACCGTACCCAGGCGAGGGAGCTGTTCGGGGAGCTGGCGACTAGGCGATCGAAGTCGTCCACGGTTTCTGGTGTTCGCTCCGCATCCATCAAGGCACGCTCGGTCTGGAGAGAATATTTCAAGATCATTTGACTGTCATCCTGATGCTATCACATTACATCCCTTTGATTTTGAGCCAATGCTAGCAGGTCAATGTAGATTTATACATATCTTTTTCTTTTATATCTTTTGAATTGTAGATGCAATATACGAACATTGCAAACTCAGATGCTCCATGCTCTGTCATGTCAAACAAGAAATGCATTTGCCACAAAGTCATGAATAACAAACTTTTAACACTATTATTGACTACATGACATGCACTTTTATAGATGTGCCACTTTGTCAATTCCTTTAATAGAGCAAAAACATTATCACATCTCTACTACCGTGACACAACATTTGCTCCTACAACAATTGATCTGGTCTTATTTCTCCAAGGTCTTAGGGTTAGGGTTGTGATAGGGTTTTAGGATTAGTTTGATGTGAGGATTAGGATTAAGGTTAGGGTTATTTTGAGGGCAGAATTTATGTTTGTCTTGGCATGCAAATATTTCATGGGAGCAATTGTTTCAGGAGCAAATGTCATGGCACCTTCTACTACAAATCACAATATGTAAATGAGGTGTAAAGGCAGTATTCTGACCCTGATGTACATAGTTGCTGGCAATACGGATAACACTTAAACAATCTGCCATACCTATTCAGAATGCATGTATAATTTATAATGTCACAAGTTTGGTGCAAATCAACAGATCAATTAATATAATGAACATATCCTCTGCATGCACAATTACACATGATTTATATCTCATCATACCTATGAAGAATTCAGTGGTCTGTGGAACCTAACTGAAATGAAAATCAGGAAAATCATTGATAATTTTTAAACACATGGTGTTAACCTTTAACTCTGGAATCAAATCAATCTTACCTTGTAGAGATATTCTTCTTCTGCTTTGTCATCCTCAGCCTTCTCCTTCTTACTTTTCTTTGAGGGTGGCTTGGGGACAATGAGGGTTGTAAAAAAGGAATAGAAAGTACACAAAATTAATCATGTTTTTTCATACAACTGCAGTTCTCTGACCCATTTCATGAACATCCAACCAGGAACGTTCAATGAAGAACACTTAGACCCCATATCATGTTACTTCAGTGGAGAAGGGAATCTACTCAGGTACACATATTATCAAGATAAATCCTAAAACGTCACAATGTACTTAGCATTCCAGTGACTGCAATACTTCTCTACCATAGAATCAGCCTACACAGAAGTTGGCATCACATTTCTAATTCAAGAATAGTACAAGACAGGTACCATGGAAGAAGAGTTCAGCATCAGTCAAACAAATACGTACATGCAATCTGCATGAATGCTGAAGAACGATAAGCAAGTTTTCTTTCTCCAAGAAGACTGATATGGATTCGGTTACAAGGTAGCTGACATGACCAAGACTGGCTGAGGTATGAGTGCTACTGACAAGGAAGCTGAAAGAAGAGGACATAACTTACTCTCACAGTCGCACTTTCCCTCTTTCCTACCTCAATGAACTATATTCTTGTCATCACAACACTCGAGATGATTTCAACTGTTCCTTCTCATTGCCTACCTCATCCCGTTTCTTTCCTCCCATGTCCTCTTCCTCTTCATCCTCTTCCTCTTCCTCATCACTGTCTTCAGCCATCCTGGATGATGCCGAACGTTTCTCTGACGTCGCAGGCTTGGCAGAGGACTCCTCCCAGCTGAAGCCAGCCGCCAGCTGGAGACGTGGGGCCTCGTTCTTCGATGTTTTGGTCACAGTGATAATCTTACAGAAAGTGTATACAAACAGATTATGTCATGCAATCATACATCAGTGACATTTTCACTCAGAAGGAAAAACATACATGAAATGGCAAAAAGAGCACATAACATTGTCAATTACTCATTCTAAGTAGAAAAAAAAAATGCTGACTACATATTACTTAGATCACTTACTCATAAAGAAAAGGTATATTTCACCTACATGTATCAATATACCAAGCAAATTAAACAACAAAATATCAACATTCTGATACAAGAAACACATTAAAATAAGTTACACAGCAAGAATAGATGACAAGTGATCACTGTATGCTGTAAGCACCAAGATATACAAAATTAAATTTTGAATGAGATATGAGTCACTTTTCATCAAAACTTGACTATGTATCTACCACATAAAGTAAATAAAGTAAATAAAATTCAGACAGTATACATCAAGCTTACCTCTGCTTCAGTGTCACTCAAAGTGTCCACCTCCCCTAGGCCACTGTCATTCCCATCATCAGCTGACCTTTGACCTTTCCCTTTCTTCTTTTTTTTGCCTGGAAAAACAAAACACAGTATTTATTTTTTCTTACTCTCTTTGTATAAAGGGTCAACACATGGTAATTAGTTGTCCTTTTCTTTGTTTGAGTGTTTTTCTTTAGGTTCACTAATAACAATATCTTTATAATAAGATATGTGATACAATTTTTAAAGGGGGTGTACAGTTCTGGTCGAGGTGAGGATTTAGCTTTTAACGTTCAGCGAGATATTCAGAAACCACTCTATGAGATGTCAAAGAGCATGCAATTCTAGAGGTATCAAAATTTTATTTGATGAGAATCGGTTTTGGAATGGCTGAGATATCCAAAAACAAGGTGAAACAAAGAGATCCTCATAAAAGGCGTGGCCTGTCGCCTTTTATTATTATTATTATTATTTTTTATATCTCGGCCATTTGAAAACCAAGTTTCATCAAGTAAACTTTGAATCCTTCTTAAAATGACATGCTCTCTCATATTTCATGAGAGGTTTCTCATTATCTCACTTAGGAATGTTGTAAACCTGAATCCTCACCTCAATCAGTACCGTACAGTCCCTTTAAGTTGTTGCTATACAAATAATTGAATGGAATCTCAACAAAGTCATGTTTGTTTGTAGTCAATGCAAGGAACAAATCTATGTTCACACTGCACAGCCTTTCCTTAAGTAGCCTTGAATAAGAAACAAAAGAATGTTAGCAGTGGTGAATGATCTTTACCTCTCATATTCACTGGCACAGGGTCTTCTAGGCCGGTATCTTTTCCAGAGGAAGACAGTTCCACTTGCTTTGTTTTTGCATCAACACTAACATTTGTTTAATATGGACAGAAAGAGAAGAGTAATTTGATAAAATCACAGGATTGCTTGCAAACATCAGCTGCACTGGACAAACAGAGTCAAATTTTAGCCTAATTTTTCGTGTTGATAAAGAATAGGTATGCACCCCACACTGGTACAAAATTCACTGTATATTCTTTACAGCCATGTTTGCATTCCCTCACGAGTAACACTGTGATATTCTTCTCTCACATAGTCAACATACATCTATCATACATCTATCAAGACACTTTTCCAGTACCAGTATGTATTTGCAACTCAGCAATTATCCTAAATAAGTGCATTCATTCGTGAATTCACACTACAATCACATAACATGTGTATTTTAACTTGGCTCCAAAGGTAGGTGTGAGGGATAGGGAGAGCTTATTGGTTGCTGATCAAAGCTAAGTTGGGACAAGCCCCAATAATTCTTCTTGTCACCCCAACAGAAGGGTTGACGTGTGGCTTGGCATCAGGCAGAAGTCATCATGGTGTACGCCTCATCAACCAACATTTGAACTTGTGACCTAATGCTAAAAGTCAGGCATGTGACCCCTAGACTCATCCACCTAAATATATCATATCAATGACTCGGACGACTCCTTATTACTAAAAGCAGATGAAGATGGAGATGATGTGGCTCACTTACCTCAGGATCTTAGTAGTGATCAACCTCCCAACAGGGAAGACACTGGCAGGATCCTCCACGAAGGAGTTGGACAAATTCTTTAGGAGAATCCGTCCATGAATGTTTCGTGAAAGACTACACAGAAACACAGAGCAAATATAAAAGTCAGATTTCAAGTATCAACATATAGTATGGGCAATCACACATCTTATGGGAACAAAACTGCAGTAATGTTGACAGAATTGTATCGTAGTTATTGACCCTGATCTTTTTTTTTTTTTTTAAAGTCAATGACATTCAGAATTTTTTAAAAAAAAAGAAACTGAATGGAACAGCCAAATGCTAACATTACTCAGGGGACTGTGCTGCACGCATACCAAACAAAAGAATATTCAGAACTCCAAGGACTGACTAAAATTCAGTATCACTACATACCAACACTGAATGTTACAAGACCAAAATATTCACTGCATTGTATTCACTGCACTGATACTCCTTTAACCCTATTCTAACTGGGGGGGGGGGGGGGGGTCAAGATTTTGCCGCGTCGTTTCATGAATTTTTTCATTGAAGTCTTCCGCATATTTTGAGACCAAATTTGTGACATCCGGGTACACCGTTCTGAAGTTATGCAATGTTTTGCATATGCATGTCAACCCGAAAACCGCTCGAATTCATGATTTCGTGTGCAAATCCAATGCAAACTGTGTTTTTTTGTTTAATTGATATAAATTAGATTATTTCAACTTTTAACCATTGAAATAAATCAATTCTAATGTAGATAAGCTTGAAAAAGTGCCTCCAACAAATTTTGGCAAAAAACAATAGAAAAAAAAAGATCGAAAAAACAATAAAATACATAAGAAATTAACAAAACAATAAAAAACAAAAGAAAATGATTTTGATTGCGCTATTTTTTTACAAGAAAATTGTTTGATGTGTCTTGAGGAACTCTGACACAAAAAATTTAATAATCCTTCAGTCTTTTTGATGGAGTTATAGGTGAATATATGATTTCATGCGTTAATTTGCATAATTAATTTATTAAAAAATATGAAATCAACATTTTTATATTGTATGACCATGTAATCTTGTAGTTGACATCCGGCTCTATCTTCAGGCAAAATTTTGCGGCGATCGCGCGATCGGCGGCCGAGATCTGAAGGGGGGGTCAAATTGACCCCCCCCCCCAGTAAAAACTTGGTCTCAAATAGCCCAGTTAGAATAGGGTTAAACTTGCATGTCGTCTTTTCAGAGGAAGTTAAAGTAGAGATTTTTTTTTTGTAATTCACCTAAAATTTATACTTGTGAACATTTACGCAGAAAGAACATATGAAATTTCCTCAAGACATTCTAGGTGGTAGCTCTGATAATTTGGTCACCTGACAAAGATGCCTTTGGAGGAGCAGTGTCTGACGTAGCCATGGATATTCTGCCCAACTACCAGGTCTTCCAGTACTTGTACGTCCCGGTCACTGTCGAGGGGGACTGGGACATTCTTGACTCGTGAATTCCTGAGAGAGACAGAGAACTTGCCATCCTTTCTTTTCTCAAGGATACAGCATCTGTTGAACAATGGAAAAAATGTGTACACATTACCTTTGTTTATTACATAGGTAATCTTGAAAAATATTGGCAATACAGGGTACATACACACACACACACACAAACACATATACAAAAAGAACATACTGTGAATATTTCAAAACTTCTTCCAATACCATCACTTCAGTAAATACATTTGTAATGTGAATAAAGCCGACTTGCTGATCAACCGTGTTGAAATGCATGTGAAGAGTGAGGGTATTCTAATTATCAATAAAGACTGGCTTAAGCGGTTCTACAGTTGTTTGACAGTCACTGGTTATTTTCATTTTCTTGTTTGTGCTAAGAACTGGACTCTTTCTCACAAGACAGTTCTTCTTTGTGTATAGTTTGGGATTTGTCCAATTATGCAAATGTTGGATTAGATTAATTGGAGGCTTGTAGTGCTAAATACTGGCATGCTAATATATTCGCTTGATTCATGTAGCACTATTCAATGTTTTGATCACACAATAAAAAAACACACAAAGTTCTTTTTACACAACGCAAGCACAAGAAATTACTCACACGCATATGTCCACTTTCATGGGAATTCACAAGATAAGTGGATGTAACAAAGTGTTACCCTTTGAACTATACACAAAGAATTGTTCCAGTAGCATTGTGGAGAGAAAGATACAATTGTATTCATATCTTGGCTTAAAAAGAAAAAAAAAAGTTGTTTGATCTTTCTAATGCTGATGATTTCAGTACTCTACATGATAAGAAAGAAATATAATAACAACACAGTGCTTATATAGCGCGCATATCACTACCGTAGTGTCTCTATGCGCTTTGAAGGCCTCGTCGCGAGGCTTCTTGACTTTGTTGACTTTCTTGACTTTGTTCGCGCAACTTTTGAGACCAAATTTGCAACGTCCGTGCATACTTTTGCGAAGCCACGCCCGTTTTTGTAACGGAATGTCGCCCCAGTCTGAGTTCCAGTCCCCCCCCCCCCCCCGGTCTGAGCACAGCCAAAAAAGCCCGGCCCCTTTAGGGTTAAGGGAGAGGGATGAAAAAAGAAAGAGGATATGTACATGTAGTGTACAATGTATGTACCATAGATGCAAAACCAAACTCACTCAAAATACTTTTTAACATGAATGAGAATAATCCGCAATTTCCAGCAAGGAATAGCAAAAAGTTGGAGAGAGGTAATCAAGCAGCTGTGAGGCGCTTGAAGTACATAGTTAAAGAAAGATGACATCTTGTGAAAGTCTTTACCTGTGAAACTGGCCCACTTTCAGCACTCCAAGTGGCTTCTCAACAAGCTTGTCATTCACATCTGTCAAGAAGACACTGCCATGGCAACCAAATGGCAGCTGCAGAAGAGCTGTGTCTTTCTGGAGCTGTGTCACCTTACAGTTGAGGGTCATCCCAGCTGTAATATCTTCTGACATGTTTCCTACATGGATGAGATCATATAACATTCTTTTAAACTTTTTCACGGTCCGTTCACTGATAAGAATATTCACAATCCTCTCAGAATGTTTTCAAATCTTCTATGAGGAATAGTTTTAGAGGTGATTTGAGTCACTTAAGGCTGAGAATAAACACTAAGCAGTTATCATAACAGCATTGTAAATAATTAACCATGCTGGTAAATTCTTTAAATAATGAAATATAGGCCTAATTGGCGCTAGTATTTTATTTGAGTGGCCGCATAAGAAACATCTATGGGAGATTCTTGAATGGATGTGTGGGCAATGTAAACATACTGGCAACAAATTCTTTTAAATGAGCCCTAAACAGGTTCAAAGCAGTTTCATACATGTGCTGCAGAATATATAGCATATATATGCCATATATTTTTTGTGTATTTCATAACCATAAAATCATCTGATTCATATCCATAAATCTGAAATCCATAAAATGTATCTGATATCCATAAAATCAACAACACACCACAATATTGCCTACTGAAATACAAGTGCAATATGCATCAGCTCCAATGTGGGAAATCACTGACATCGATTCTTGGAAAGAAGCTTACTTATTCCTCAACCACTTGTAATCAAATATGCAAACTTCAATGCTTTATATAGTCAAAAAGGTGTATACAGTATTCTCTCCCACCAGACTTTGTCTCAATACTCTATGTGAGTGATATTTGAGTGACATTAATATGTGTGCCTACCAGTCATGCTCAGCTCCAGCAGCTTGTGCTTTAGGTCGAGGCGAACAACTTTGGCTCTGTGGACCTCCCCCTGCTTGAAGAAAGAGCCCGGGTGCTCTAGTGTGTAGATGTGCTTGGACAGATTCAGGCGGTGGACTTTTCCCTCGATTGACCGGGAGACATGGACCCAGAGGAGGTCATTTTGGTCATCATACTGATGAGAAAAACAGCATTTCATGCACAAGGGGGGGGGGGGGTCAATTGATATATGCCAAGTGAGCAAAAACTCTAGATTGCAATAGAAATATAGAATACATACTTGGCATGTGTGGATATGAGCTGTTATGTGATGTACAGAAAGCTTTCAATTAAGTGGAGCATGCCTTCACATCATTAACGCATCTTTTAGTCATAAATGATCATGGCAAGAATGAAGTTAAAAGATAAACTAATACATGTATTACATATCGTCGCTGGGGTGATAAGACCTTGTATCTGCAATTTTGGTGAAAATGAGTTTTTTGGATGAATGGTCAAATAATGGGTTAAGTGATGTCCTGTCCAAATCCCAACTGTCTTACTCCAAAAATGAAGCCACCACGGCATGTCAAAGGAAAGGCTATCCCATTCGCCACAGTGCTTTGGCCGCCATGTTTTTTGGCTCTCCTGAACATTTGACATTTTGTAGATACGAGGTCTTATCGCCCTAGCGACGATATGTGATAGTGTTTGTCATATGATAAGTGAAAGGTGAACTGGTACAAATTACATTTCTTAATGACAGACAACACAAAG
Organism: Diadema setosum; assembly: GCF_964275005.1. Lineage (NCBI taxonomy): Eukaryota > Metazoa > Echinodermata > Echinoidea > Diadematoida > Diadematidae > Diadema > Diadema setosum. Next base: position 9,691,480 of record NC_092702.1, read on the forward strand.
TAAATGCATGAAGCTTGACATGATAGTAAGTTGCAACTGATTAAATGTACTTTCACATATCATACAGTTCAACTGTAGTACGATTACAATGTAGTATAAATGGGAGGTACTAAATTTCTTTCACTACTTTCAGTCTTACAGGTATGAATAAAATGTGAGAGAGGGCAGCACGGCTTATAGGACCACTACTACCACTGGCATCCACAGAGGTGGACTGACAAATTAGTGCCGAAGACTTTCGTGGACTTGCATATTTCCTAAATATCCAAATGAAGCATCTCAAGATCAAGACCTAAAGAATACTAGAAATGTCGCTTTGGCGACTGGTATGCCTCCGCCATAATGCATGATTTTCCCAATAGGTCTAGATAGTACATGTGGACACTGTGTGATTACATTTTCACAAAACTGGCAAAATATTGGAATGACAAGTTTGTCACAAATGTGTAGAATGTTCACCTTCCTTGACGTAGGTTTAATTGGATGAATAGGAGAACATGTATCTAGGGATTTAAAGACTGTAACTTGACTTTGAACCATTCATACATTTAGGCATTGAGTAATTTTCAAGGTACAGGTGTGGAGAAAAAGTGCAATTTCTGAATTGAATAGTAAATTGTTACCATTTTCATCTGGCCCTTGACCCTAAAATTCATGAGATAATTACTTTCAGGTAGAACATGCATAATATGTACTAAGTTTCAAGGTAACTTGAGCCACTTCCGAGATATGGAGGAAAAAGTTAGTTCAGCACTTTCAATTGATCTTTGACCTTTTGACCTTTGAGGCAAAAAGAGAAAAAAAAACCTTTCCAGAGAATTTCTATTAGGTTATACACGCATACACCAAGTGTAAAAAAATAACCCTGCTGGCATTGCATAAATATGAGGGTAATAGTAAAATTTTGAAGTCTTGCACTTGACCTTTGACCCCTGACCTTTGACCCCATGAACCCTACATTCTCTAGATAATCACTTCCAGTCAGTACATGTATATACTATGTTCCATGAAGATACCTTGAACAATTTTCCAAGGTACAGAGAAAAAAAACAAGTTTTAATATTTCTACTTGACCTTTTGACCTTTGACCTCATGACCAAACTTTCACCAGAGAATCTTAATTGGGTAATACATGTATACACTAAGTTCCAAGAAAATATCTTCAGACATTCAATAGATATGGTGGAAATAGTGAAATTTTATGTATTTGACCCTGACCTTTTGACCTTTGACCTTAGACCTCCTGACCCAAACTTTCACCAGAGAATCTTAATTGGGTAATACACGTATACACTAAGTTTCAAGAAAATATCTTCAGGCATTCAATAGATATGGTGGAAATAGTGAAATTTTATGTATTTGACCCTGACCTTTTGACCTTTGACCTTTGACCTCATGACCCAAACTTTCACCAGAGAATCTTAATTGGGTAATACATGTATACACTAAGTTTCAAGAAAATATCTTCAGGCATTCAATAGATATGGTGGAAATAGTGAAATTTTATGTATTTGACCTTGACCTTTTGACCTTTGACCTTGAGCATGTGCACCCAAAAGTTGATAGGCACAACTTCACCCCCTAATACACATACATGCCAAGTTTCATTAGGATACCTCAACAGGTTTCGATAGTTACCTTGTCCACAGAATTCATTACGGACGGACGGAAGGACGGACGGACGGACGGACGGACGGAAGGACGGACGGACGGACGGATGGACGGACGGAAGGACGGACGGACGGACGGACGGACAACCCGAAAACATAATGCCTCCGGCACCACTTCGTGGCGGAGGCATAAAAAAAAGGTCTGAAACTCAAATAATGTCTTTTGAACATCAATAGAAGTGATTAATTATTGCTACCATGTTGACGATGCAGTTGACACTCTGTCCTGGCTGGAATCCCTTCAGCTCTTCCTCTGCATCCATCTCTTCAGGTGTATCACTTGACTCCAACAAACTGTAAGGACAATGATAAGGACAAAAAAAGTATTCAGCATATCACTCAATGTTGTCCTCATCAACTTTGCACAGTCATTACACTAAAGATTTTGTAAGCTTACCAATGGTAACTATATAGTACCTATAGTCCACATATACAATGTATACATATATGTTTTGTAAATTAGCCTGGAGAAACACACCATGCAATAATCTTTATGCAATGTCTTGTGGCTTCAAAGAGCAGTCCATGATATCCATCTTTGGAAAAGTTTTTGACAAGTTTTCTTTCATGTTTACCTGTCATTGTTGACTATTCTAAAAAATGGGCAAGCAATACTTTTGAATGGTCACTGTACTGCTTGACTTGAAATCATAAAAATATATCACTTTTGTCATCAATCTGAGTCTGCTTAAATTTTCATAGATCTGTTTCTTTCATCTTAGTGCTTGACTGACATGTAGATGAAGAACTCATTTGCATAGATGACTTTCTCTAAGAGTTTGAAGAAACATGTCCCAGATACTTGCCTTGGTCTCATACTCAGCTCCAGCAGGTGAACTCCACAATGGCTGTGAGACACGGCCAAGTGCTGCTGCCTCTTGCCAAAGCGATAACCTATGACCTTTGCCCTGACCTTCTTGCCGATGGTGAGTGCCTCTAGTGGGTATTGACCCTGTGGGTAAACGTTGGAAGAGCATGATTCATTGCTACATGAAAAGAATGATGGTAATATAAATCGCCCTTGGGGCAATACAACCTCGTAACTGAAACATGTTAAATGTTCAGGAGAGCAAGAAAAAAAAAAGAAAAAAAACCACAAAACTAGAAATGTCGCTACGGCGACTGGTGTATGCCTCCGCCATAATACATGGTTCTCCTAATAGGTCTATAGTACAATGTCTTGACAATGTGTGATGACAGTTTCACACAATTGGCAAAATATTAAAATGACAGGTTTGCCACAAATGTGCTGAATGTTCACTTTCCTAGAACTAGGTTCAATTGGATGAATGATTAAAACATCAAGAGTGCAGGTATTTGGGGGAACTGATGATTTTCACTTGACTTTTGACCCTTTTACAAGTTTATGCATTGAGTAATTTTCAAGGTATTGAGAAAAAGTATAATTTCAGTATCAAATGGTAAAATAGTATTATCGAAACCTGGCCTTTGACCTTTGACCCCACAGTTCCAAAGAGAATCACTGTTAGGTAGAACATGCATAAATATGTAAGTTTCATGACAATACCTTGAGTTATTTTTGAGATATGGAGGAAAAAGTGCAATTTAGCACTTTCACTTGACCTTTGACCTTTTGACCTTTGACCTTTTGGCAAGAAACTTCCCACAGAATATATATTGGGTTATACATGCATACATCAAGTTTTAAAAAAATCCTTCAGGCACTGCATAAATATAAGGAAAGTAGTTATATTTTGAGGAGTTGACCTTGACCTTTGACCCCTGACCTTTGACCCATGACCCCCAACTTCCCTAGATAATCACTGCCCATCGGTACAAGCATATATACTAAGTTCCATGAAGATACCTTGAACCATTTGCGAGATATGGAGAAAAACATGAAATTTCATTTTTTTTTTTCACAAAATAACCTGTGACCTTTGACCTTTGACCCTGTGACCCTAAAATCCACACAAAGTATCATCCCCCAAGGATATACCCTCATACCAAGACCCGAAAACATAATGCCTCCGGCCACTTCGTTGGCGGAGGCATTAAAAAAACATGGCAGCTGAAGCACTATAACAAATGGGATCATCTTTCCTTTGACATGCCACTGTGACTTTATTTTATGGAGTAAGACAGCTAGGATTCGGACAGGGCATCACTCAACTGATTTTATGTGACAATTACTCTGAAAAAGTGATTTTCACAAAAATTCGAGATACAAGATCTTGTCACCCAAGCGACTGTGGTAAGTAAACACATGAACATGCTTAACCCGTTGAGGACGAGTCCCGAGTATACTCGGGCAGGTGTCTATGGGAAATGCGTGTTGTAGCAAAATCAAACCGTCCTCAATGGGTTAACACTGGAGAAAACAAACTGAAGTCTTTCTTTTCTAAAGGAGTTACAAATTCTTCTTGGTCCCGTTGCTCTCTGACTTCCATAATTAGGTGATCCGAGTATCCTCTCGGATCACCTTCTGTTTCTGTACGGATTCTTTCTTCTTCTTCTTTTTCTTCTTATATCTCCTCAAAAGTTGTGCAGTGGTTAGCTCAGAAAGTCCTCTGCCTATCAATTTCAAACTTATACCATATATGTATCATATCTCAAAGACGACAGATCTAATAAAATCATTGTGATCAGTCGACCGTGACGTCACTATGACGTCATTATATGATAACACATTTTCATTCATATCTCATTACTGGAATTGAATTTTTCAATGAAATTTATGTCTCATATAGTTCAAGTCAAGTTCTTTTTACTCATATTCTCAAATGTCATCTCTACCCTTAAAACGTGCGCGTACGCGCGCGTTCAAATATTTACATGCTCCAATCCAGCTCAAAATTTTTTTGCACACGTTTCAGACCATTTGGAGCATTTTTTGAAAAATTCAAAACAAGGCAAGTGCCATAATGTGTCTCGCCCATTCGCGTACAAGAAATTGTACGCGAATGGGATATAACAGATACAAAAAGAGATATAACAGATAAAAAGAGATATAAAAGGGTAAAAATTTATGGCAAAAAAGAAACGTGCCATAAAAACTTAACATTGGGCCCTTAAAGTTCGTTGACCCTTGCCTGTGACCTCTGACCTTGTGGTGACCATCCACTCCCCAAGGGACATTTACCATCCAAGTTTGGTCACAAACAGACCTATGGATCAAAAGTTTTGACCCATGATAGAAACGCGCCATAAAAACTTAACATTGGGCTCTAAAAGTTTGTTGACCCCTGCTTGTGACCATTGACCTTGTGGTGACCATCCACTCCCCAAGGGACATCTACCATCTAAGTTTAGTCACAAATAGAGTTATGGATCAAAAGTTATGACCCATAATAGAAACGCGCCATAAAAAATTAACATTGGGCTCTAAAAGTTCGTTGACCCCTGCTTGTGACCTTTGACCTTGTGGTGATCATCCACTCCCCAAGGGACATCTACCATCCAAGTTTAGTCACAAACGGTCCTATGGATCAAAAGTTATGACCCATAACAGAAATGCGCCATAAAAACTTAACATTGGGCTCTAAAAGTTTGTTGACCCTTGCTTGTGACCATTGACCTTGTGGTGACCATCCACTCCCCAAGGGACATCTACCATCCAAGTTTGGTCACAAATGGAGTTATGGAGCAAAAGTTATGACCCATAATAGAAACGCGCCATAAAAACTTAACATTAGGCCCTAGAGTTCATTGACCCCTGCCTGTGAGCTTTGACCTTGAGGTGACCTTCATATATGGTAAAATGTGAAACTTTATATGACCCCGCTTCCCTTGAAGTTTGATTGCAATTGAAGCCTAGAGTAAAGAGTTTTTGATGTTTTTGTAGCGTACAATGGACGGACGGACGGACAGACGCCGCAGGCGATCCCTAAGTCTTCCCTCACCTCCGTTGGGCTCGACAAAAATTGGACAGACGCGTACGCGCACGTGCATATACGCACGCACAGCTCATATGCAATAGAAATTTCCTGTTTTTTCACACGGATCGGATGTCTGAAATGTCAAGGAACATTTCTACCAAATTTCAAGTGAATCCGACTCAATATGACGTCATACGGGCCCATCAAATCTGAAATTCCGCGCGCGCGTCAATGGCGATATACAGTGCAACTATGGCAAAAAAACTCCAATTTTAAGTCCGATTTTACTCGTCAGGATGGACAGTGACCCCCCATTTTCTTTACATATTCTGAAAGCTGATGAGTCGTACATGTCAGTTCATGGGTTGGCGATGCTGGAAAAATGATTAAAAGATATCAAATTTCTTAATAAAATAAAAAAAAGTAAATTTTCAAAATGACGTCATCAAATTTCAAGTTCACTCGAGCGTATCTCACTTATCCTTTGCCAATTTTCACCCAGATTTCAGTATGTTGTGGCTTATTAAATGCTCTTTCATAAATATATATCATCAATCAATTTTGATTGGATGACAGCATCACCTCGTAAAAATGGATTGAAAGTAACCTTGTCAAATTTGACCAGTTTTCATTTTGGGGGGTTTGGCCCCCTGGGTGGGGCATGGTGCCCATCTTAACAAATTGAGATCCTAACCCCCTAGGGATGCTACCTGCCAAGTTTGGTGAAAATGGGTCATGGGGTCCTCAAGAAGAAGATGAAAATGTACAATTTAGGCCCCATTAGGATCCCTTCCCACCCCCACCCTCCCCCCCCCCCCCCCCCCCGATTCTGCCATGAACAAACTTGAAACTACAGTCATCAATGTACTAACTTATAGTATTAACTTAGCTCTATCACTTTTGGCTCTAGAGAAGAAGATTTTTACAGATTTTTACAGATTCTGGGGGTTTGGGCCCCCCCTAGGGGTCCCCTGGGAGGGGCATGGTGCCCATTTTAACAAATTGAGTTCCTAATCCCCTAAGGATGCTACCTGCCAAGTTTGATGAAAAGCGGTCTTGGGGTTTTCAAGAAGAAGATGAAAATGTAAAAAGTTTACGCATGACGCACGACGGACGACGCACGACGGACGCCGGGCGAAGGGCGATCGCAATAGCTCACTTGAGCCTTTGGCTCATGTAAAGGCTCGGGTGAGCTAATAAACAGGTAACTTTGTTTTTTCTGCTACAACATGGCAATTTTCTAACACATGGGGCACACAACTGTTAAGAGTTGTTACCGTCTGCAAGTCATCTGTAACCTCAGTGGCATGGATTCTCCCAAAGGTGCCTCCCTCCACTTCAACATTGATCTGTGTTCCTTTGACGGACTTTATCCTGGTGAGATCAAGACAAGATGAAAATGAGTCTCAGTCAGTATTGGAGGCATGTGATCTACTACAGGATATACTGTCAATCAAAAAGATATACAGTGCACTCTCATTACAAGAAACACATTGAAATATCTTGTTAAAACAAAGTAAATATTCAGGTCCCTAAATTATCATCTATATATCTTTGCATACCTTATTGTTCGGTTATAATGAAATTTCGACATAATGAAAGAAAACAGCCTGTCTCAAGGACTTTGTTATAACGGGAGTGCACTGTATGAATATGAGTCCACATTACTCCACTGTATCAAGTTATAAAAGTGTACAGTACATATGGATACTCAGTAAGGGGATGAACAATGGTGTAGGTGGACGCAGCATCGGATTTAGTTTGAAGAAGATAAAAATGTAAAAATTGGGCCCCAATTATTGGGCCCCAAGCACAATTTGCCCTCCCATCCCCTGACCTGCCATGAACAAACTCGAAACTACAGTTACCAATTTACTAACTTGTAGCCTACTTAGCTCATCACATAAGGTTTGAGAGAAGATTCATGAAGATTCCTGAATACTGTGGCTCTGTTCCCAATTTGTACAAATGTGCCAATTTGTACAAATACAAATTCTATGAAGCTATTGATAATGCCTGGCAAGTTTGGTGAAAATTTTAACATGCACTTTCAAGAAGATAAAAATATAAAATAAGGACCCCACTTTGTAACTGGGCCCCAAGGGGGGCACCCCCAGATTTGCCACAAACAAACTTGGAAACTGCAGTCTGATGTACTTGCTCAAAGCATTAACTTAGTTCTCTAGGGATGCTACCTGTCAAGTTTGGTGAAAGTCCGTTAAAAGAAGATTGAAATGTTAAAACTTTATGCATGTCGGATGATGGACAATGGATGATACACACCGGACGATGAATGCTCACAATAGCTCATTTAACCTTTGGCTCAGGTGAGCTAAAAACATAAAACACCAGGTACATACAAAACAGTTAAATTTTTGTTAACATCATCACCTGATGCTCTCCTGTCAGGCATAAAGGATCACGAGAATACAGCCATCAAAGCGTTAATACATACACTGCATTGACAATCTGTCCAATGGGAGGAGAAGACACCTGGGAGGGTAAAGTGGGGGCTGTGGCCTTCTTTGATTTGCCATCTCCCTTCCTCGACCTGTTTGGCTTTCTCCCACGACTGCTCTCACTCAGAGGGGCCAGGATACGACCATCAACTTGCCTGGACAGATTCCAGTAGAGAATGACAGCAATTCATCAATGCAGATGATGATACAAAATAGCAATGATGATGAATATTGTGATGACAATGATATTCCTGATGATAATAGTAACATAACGCAATACTACTAATACTTCAAATAATAACAATAACAAGAATGATAGTACCTAATACGAAAACATCAAATGATCTCTATCACTGCTGTACTTATTATCACCATTACCATTACTATGATCATCATTATCATAATCACCATTATAATCACAGCAGTTATAGTAATGACAATAGTACAATAAGAAGATGAAGAGGAAGCAAGAAAGAAGAGCACTGATGTAATAACATCATCTTATTTTCTGTTTGATAAGCTGCTTGTTTGCTTAGTTTCAATGCAGCTTGCAATTCAGTGCAAATGATGTGTGTGGTGAGCAAAGAGGCTATGTGTGCAACAGCAAAAAGACATGAATCATAAGGTCATATCACTAACAAGAACTTTGGCTCTACATTAAAAATATTTGTACAGTAAAGTATGTTCTTGCACAACCCACTTTCTCTCCATAAACATTCTGCAATCTCCTCATTGATAATGACCATCATGTCTGCATAAAGTAGTAGAAATTGCACTACTATATATTGTAAGCCTATTGTACACCAAAGTTTTACTGAGAGCAAATGTTATCATAGGAGCATATGATTTTGTGACAAGAAGGTATTTGGACATCATCTGGTAACTCTGTTTTCTTTGAGTATCCCTCTTCTCTACTGACCTGGTTTCACCCAGTATGACAGACTGCCCAACTGTTATTTCATCCCGGTCTGATGGTGTTGAGTTCAGATGCTACACAATTTAGGATAAAGATGTGAAGACAATGAGATTAAGATGCAGTTATGCAATAATTCACAAATAATCTAGAAGACACATGCCAGCTCTTCCTATACAGAAAAGGTTATTATATATTCAAATTTTCACTACAGCCCTAGTACACTTTTGGAAATACAAATTATCATCTTGACTGACAATGACTACAATTGGAGTCTTTGTTCCTTTATGTTGAACACTTCTTTCTTTTTTTTTCGGGGGGGGGGGGGGTCTCTTGGGACAGAGGAGGGGAGGATTTACATAAAATTTTGCAGGAAAATTGTTCTGATTAGAATTCAAACATATTGTACAAGCTATCCAAATACATTTACACAACAGATCATTATGGCCACATTTCATCAAACATTTCAATATGACTACCAGTATAATTAATATAATTCATGTCATTCATGCAAACATGCTTCTACTTTGGACCACAAAGCTGATTGTGGCACAACCCACATTAACAACCAAAACCTGTGCACTTTTAATATAAAACTACAGGATATATGTTATCAACTTGGGAGTGCGAAATATAGCAAAAGAGAGGGTAGAACATTATGAAGCTTACCTCTTTTGCTGGCACATACACGAAGACACCAGATGCAGTCTGGACCAGGGCAAAGTCATCTTTGACTAGCACGACTGTACCACTGTCTCCTGCGGTGACATTTTCCAATTTTTTCTTTGCCTAAATAGGAACAAATATTTCATTTTTTTAGTGTGCAGTCTCAGATCTGCTATTTATTATTTTTCGTAAGTATCGAAGTTGCAAAACATGCAACTTTTACATGCACAGAATAAGAAACACCTGCAAAGTCTGCTCTGAAAGAAGTACATTACAGAGCAGTGTTTGTATCAAATTAAGACACTGCCATTTTACACATAACTTTAACACTCCAGTCAAAGCACATCAAGCCATTCCACATAATGCAGCCATGTCTGACAGACAGAACAACAGAACTGTTATTCAAATGGTGTGTAACATAAGGAACCCATGGAGCTTTAAAGTTCTTTGCGTTTTCACGAAACAGTAACAGTGGTCACTGTAATGGACAGTTGTACGCTGACTGATCAACTGAGTGAAATCAGACATCAAAGAGAATGTAAGATGTTGTATTAAAATTGGATAGAAGAAAGTTACAGGTTTAACGATTTATGAAACATTGATATAGATCACTCTGATGTACTTTTCAATTGTAGTCCTGACCACTGGGTACTAGGGGATTGCCAGGACTTGCATCCAAATTGGCCGGGGATTTCAGCTTCCCCCCCCCCCCCCCCCCCCCCCCCCCCCCCCCCCCAGGTAGGTAGGGAATATGAGTTATATATATATATATATGAGTTTGTGGGAGGAAATTCACCATTTTGCCAGGGTGGTCCCACACCTCACCGGGTACCCAGGGGTTGGGAACACAACTGACAAGTGCATAATGCCAACTAGTCTCCTGTCTTCTCATCTCGTCCATACAGATAGTTCTCTTTCTGCTAAATAGCAGCACTATGCAAGGGGACGGTCTGAGCAGTCATGCATAAATTTAGTGACACAACGCATGTACACAAAGATGATGGAAATGTCAAAGATGCTGACACATCTGAGACAAGCAAAAGAACAAAGAAGTACACACAAGTACAAGTATAAATCCCTGATAACTATGTAGTAACATGTGGATTGCTTGCAGAAAGAAAGACAGATTACATACATCTGTACAAACAAATGCATACAAAAATGAACACAAATGCACATGCACACAGAGGAATAGGATGATATTTACACATTTTACCAATCTAAAGGGTGTAAGTACAACACAACAGTCACTGGAGAAGTGCAGAACTCACCTTTTTGCTCTTTGATTTTGCCCATTTCTTGCATTCTGCAACAAGCGTCTCCTTGCTGGAGAGTTCAGCGACTCTGTTTGTCAGGTCCACATTGAGTACACAGGCCTCTAAGACATCACCAACATTTGGTTTTGCATTCCCTTTGAGGTAAAAAGAAAATAACAATGACTGATGATATGTTTTTCAGTCTTTTCAGAGCCAGAACAATATCATACTCTGCACCCATGTCTGAGGATTATGCACATATCAAAGTATTGCTGAATACAACTATCTAATGCTTAGTATAATGATAATGACACAGCCAAAGGCTAGTGGAATCTCTGACCCCTGTCAAACATAAACACAGACAATCAATGACTGCACATGTAGTAGTACACGTATTGAAGGTCTAATGGACTGAATGTAAATGAAAATGACACAGGCTTTACACTTCAGTCATATTACATTATCTATCCCATGCCATAGTGTCAAGTTTGATATTAAAACCCAAAGTTCATGATACTGAATATTTTCTGTCTCAAAATGACCTAATTCAATATTTGCTATGATCGTAAGAAATGGACTATCATTCGATTACTTCTAATATTAAATGGCTTTGACACAGCATGCCTTAAGAATATGAATGGATGTTTAAAGAATTTTTCGTTTTATTGTGAAGTTAAGAAATTGCACACACTTTAAAAGGTATTCTACTACATGCCTTATCCCCATGAAATTGAAACAAAAACAAAAAAAAAAAGCCCATACTATTGCATGTCAAAGCTTACACAAACACGCCAACCTAACCGTCATCAGCTAACCCTTTCAGTTTCACTTGACCTTTTGATCATGTCAATGCCATCCTACCTGTCATATGGTGCTGAGAAACGACCGCATCCACACCATGGGGAAGGGAGCAGACAAGCCCCTGTCCCTGGGTGTGTCTGACTGTCGCATGGACAACCGAGCCAACCGTTAGCGAGATGAGATGCTTGAATTCTGGGGATGAGATGAGGAATAGTTAAGAGGTTACACAGGTGGACTTTGGACACCTCTTTATCCATACCTCAACATCAGACGATAAACAAAAGGGAAATATTGTGCAATAAACTCTGCTGCACTTTTCTGATGAGGCTGAACTTGTTTAAATTTGCAGAGCAAACATAAAGACTGATGCCATTTTCACTTTTGTTACAAGAAACAAAATTCTGGGCAAAGTAAATCATAAACTGCTTTGGATGGTAATGCAGCAAATTTATGTCCCTCCAACATGTCTCATAGCATCAGGCTGAGCAGCAGTAAAAAAATAAAGCAAATCTATAATAAATTGAAAATAATGTGCTTAGAATATGCTTCACTTTCCAACTGACACAAAGGACAGTACATCATTGGAGGACACTTTTTCTGTATCTTTACTTCAAATAGTACTTCAGATGTATGATCACTTACACATATATTTCAGTGTTCATAGAGCTTTTGCGTTGACTGTGGGTCTTTTTTTAACAATGCAGAAGTTGATGTCTGCAGACAGATTGCATTGAAATTAGAGAACTAAAAGACTTTTTTTTTTTGGGGGGGGTACTCCTTTAATGGTTGAGAAGCTCTAAAGATCATTTTATAACCTTGCATATAACTGAAAATAACATGCCTTTGTGCAAGAATTATGACACTGTAGATTAAACAATTATGGACTGCCACACAACTGGCATCATACTGTAAGATAATCACACAAATCAATCCAAAGTACCAGACTTTCACATTTTAAAAACAAAACATGTTTCTGCTATTTTATTGCTTCTGTAGAACATCTGTTTTCACCTTTCTTGTCTCTGAGTATCAACCCCACTCGGTCTCTCTCTGTAAAGTATGTCTCCAGATGAGCCACAGCCCCGCCGGACAGGTCGTCGCCATGGTGACACTCAGACACCCTGAGAGACACCAGAAAGCGTTTCCTCTCCAAATCGACCTCGGTGACCTTTGCCCTCAGTGTCTGACCAACTTGGAAGATCTTGGACGCTTCGGAGACATATTCGTCAGCCATGGCCTGACAACGAACAAAGCAATTCAATTTTATAACAAAGATGCACCTACTTGTTATTCTTCAGACAACTGCACATGCAGGGCACATCAAGATATAGGACCAGAAGGTATCCAGTTTTTCCATGTTTTACTGATTAATTCCTGAAAAAGTTACTGGTCCAACAGCGATTTTTACTGGTCAGGGACTGTTGGACCATTAATTTGCTATTTCTGCCTTCATCGGCCTGTGTTCACAAATTCCCGCAAAAATATGAAAATCAGTGAATTTATGATGAGCAGTAATGTCTCCTGCAATCCAAAGAGGCTTAAATAAATGCAAAAATGCAAAGCACTATGGAGGGGGGGGGGGGGAGTTTGGAAAGGCAAACTCAAAATAAAGGTGAATATTTTAAAGTCAAATACACATCTCACATAATTTTGGCTAAAGCAAATATCCACTGTATGATATTCACCCAAGAGGTTCTAGAGTGAGGTAAGCTAACATCAATGGTTCAAGAGCTTCATCCCTTGACAACTTGTTCAATTCATCCTAGCATTTTTTTTTTATTTTTTTGTTTTGAACAGATTCAAACAATTACAAACTCCAAGGGTAAACATCTACAACTATGTGTACAGCATACACCGTTGGGGCAACACTTACTGCTTTAGGAGCCAAACCAACAATTTTGTTGGGAAACTCGACGAAGACCCCAAATGACATTGCATGACGCATCACACCAACCAAGTCTATGCCAGCCTGCAACTCCTCAAAGTTTCTCACAATCTCAGTGTTGTTACGGGAAGCCATGATCAAAATGGGCTTGCATGTCACAAACTAAGTAACAAGTAGAGGCGAGTTAAGAAATCAACAACTTTATAAACATAAACAGCACACTATTTTTATTCAAACCTACCAAATTGAAGATGGGTCATAGGTTTGTTGCTTAAACAACTCCAGTTTATATTATGATGGATTTCCAAAACAGCGTCACAGTCTTACATGGCTATGAGCTACGCAAAATACAACTAATAATCAATTTACAGAATAGGCCATAATGATGCTTAAATTATGTCATATCAAGAAAACTAGAACTGTCGCTACTGTGACTGGTATGCCTCTGCCATAATGCATGGTTCTCCTAATAGTTCTATAGTACAATGTCTTGACAATGTGTGATGACAGTTTCACATAACTGGCAAAATATTAAAATGACAGATTTGCCACAAATGTGCTGACTGTTCACTTTCCTTGAACTAGGTTCAATTGGATAAATGATTAAAATGTCAGAGTGCAGGTATATTTGAGGAATTGAGGATTTTTACTTGACTTTTGACCCTTTTATAAGTTTATGCATTGAGTAATTTTCAAGGTATGGAGAAAAAGTGTAATTTTAGTATTTAATGGTAAAATATTATTATCTAAACCTGGCCTTTGACCTTTGACCTCAAAGTTCCAAAGAGAATCACTGTTAGGTAGAACTTGCATAAATATGTAAGTTTCATGATGATACCTTGAGTTACTTTCGAGATATGGAGGAAGAAGTGCAATTTAGCACTTTCACTTGACCTTTGACCTTTTGACCTTTGACCTTTTGGCAAGAAACTTCCCACAGAATATATAATGGGTAATACATATATATATCAAGTTTCAAAAAAAAAAAATCCTTCAGGCATTGCATAAATATGAGGGAAGTGTGACATATTGAGGAGTTGACCTTGACCTTTGACCCATGACCCCCAACTTCCCTAGATAATCACTGCCCATCGGTACATGCATATATTCTAAATTCCACGGAGATACCTTGAACCATTTGCGAGATATGGAGAAAAACATGAAATTTCAACCTTTTGACTTGACCTTTGACATTGTGACCCGGAACTCTCTCTGTAGAATCTTTATTTGGTAGTTCATTTATACACTAAGTTTCAAGAAAATACCTTCAAGCATTGCATGGATATAGGGGAAATAGTGAAATTTTGAGCATTTGACCTTGACCTTTTGACCTTGACCTTGAGCATGTGCACCTAGTTGATAGGTACAACTTCACTCACTCATGCATATACATGCCAAGTTTCATTAAGATACCTCAAACGGTTTCTTAGTTACGCTGTCCACAAAATTAATTACGGATGGAAGGATGGACGGACGGACGGACAACCTGAAAACATAATGCCTCCGGCACCACTTCGTGGCGGAGGTATAAAAATGAGATGCAATGTGTTGCAATGAAATTATTATTCTTAATATCAACCATATAATTTTTCTGTCAGTATCATATTTCAATATCATATTTCAGAAATGATGACATACAATGTAACTATCCTAAACACAGTCATACAATATGCTCCAAATCATTACTGAAAATTTTATTTTTGTGAACTCTGGGTGGTGACTTTCATAGAGCCTTGCATCTTTACTTATTTGTCTCCAATGACATTTTTAATTAGACAACTTTTAACATTATTGCTGTTCTGCAATAGTACTGTTTGTTCTACACTATCATACAACACTATTTTATTTTAAATATGAAATGTATAAGCTTAGAGCCAATATGACCAAAAAAAAGAAAAAAAAAAGAAGAAGGATACAGTTGTCTTGGTCTTGGCATTGTAGGACCACGTCATTGCCTGGTCTATCACATCGCCCACAGCGTAGCTAGCCATCAAAGCCTCACAGTTCTCCAGATGATCGGACAGGTGCATCTTGGGAATGAAAGCAGACTGGCTATTGGGCAACACGGTGACAGAGAGACCCTCTGGCTGGACCTTGGTCACCTTCACTTTGACCATCTGCACATGTAAAGATATAAAGGTTTTACTCCATATACACATGTGTATATTCATATTTAAATGAATAATCAAACTTAGCAAATCTACTCCACAAAAGACAAGGTGGGTAGTTTTAAGGCCTTACCGAAACGTGCCCTCATTGTTCATGATGATACATATACAATGATACAGGGGAAAAATATCATATCACGTGATAAAATTTTTCTTGAGAGGATTCTAAAGATCCATATGGAAGCTTATGACCGGAAAGACAATGAAAGTTGCAAAATTTCATTCAGACAATGCATCTAAGATGATTAGAATTGGAATTGACTGCAAAGGTATGCAATCATTCAAACGTTCTACTTCACAATAGAGACTTCACCCATTTAAGGAAGAGAAATGTGCTCTCATCTTTCTGCCCCACCCCTACCCTCCCCTCTTCCTTAATCCCCCACCACATGCCACAGATCAGAATAATTTAGGCCTGAGTTCAGAAACATACCAGGTAGTCTAATCCAATCCATGGTTTGAAATTCACTCCATTGGCTAAATACGTGTGAAGTAGGCATACCTTGCACATACCCATACCTGCCAACATTTCAAGATGAAATACCTTACTCGTGGATTGCAAAAATCTTATTTTATATGCAAACTGAAGTTAAAAATCTTACTTTCGGTCAAATCTTCAGAAAACACACATGAAAGGTATATCTAAATATTTTTTTAAAATCTGATTTCTCTGACAGAAAATCTGATTTTGCTATTCTTAACGTAAAAATTCTTACTGAATCTGATAAAATCTTACTAGTTGGGAAGTATGCATACCCCGTGTCAGCATGTATTAATAAATGGATGTCCATTGGCATATGCTATGTGTCAAATGCCTTTTAGTGATTAAAATACACACTATCCATGGACTAGATTACGGCTACCTGGTTGAATTGAGACCTGAGTGTTACAACGTACCTTAAGGCACTCAAACCTCTTGGTCTTCTCTCCTGCTGAGTCTTCCTTCCTCAGTGACAGGGCGAGTTTCTCGTTCTCTGGGTCGACCCTGAGGACACGACATTTCAGTGCTTGGCCCACATAGAAGTTTTCTGCTGGGGAGGCCTCCTGCCTGATTCCCAGCTCTACTCTTGGTACAATACCTTAAAGGAGAAAAATTTTAAACAGTATCAGACAAGAGTATGACATGCTGTGGTGTCACAATAAAAACATGATAGAACTAGAATTGAAAAAGCACTCGGAGAGCGAAGACCTCCGCCAAGCATGCAGCTCATTTCCACCACTGATCTTGTTTTTCCATAGAGATATCAGTGATCTCCACCCATGTGCTGAAAGGCGCCCGATTTCCCAATATAGAGAAGCCTTTGATACGTCATAAACCCTCAGCTGCACGGCACGCCTCGCCCTAGCAGAAACTAGAGCACGCACATGCAAACCTCAAATACGGGCAGCCTGAACTCCCAAGTTCATTGACCCTACCTGCCAAAATATCAAAAATCCTACATAAATTCCCCAAATATTTTCTCGGATCACTGCCAAAAGTTAATTGTTTGTTACTAGTGTAATTCTCAACCTTTCCTGCAAGTTTCATCTCAATCCGTTAACTACTTTTTGAGTTATTTTGCGCACGGACAAACAAACACACACACAAACCAATGGTAACGAAAACATAACCTCCTCCCTTGGCGGAGGTAATGACAAGCATTTTGCCAAACTCTGCACACCTACGCACATTGAAAAAAAAAGTGAAATACAATAAAATCATGTGAGACCCACAAGAAAAGAAAATCACATTTGGGTTTACAAGTGGGGAAATTGGAAACATAAAACATGCTTAACCCTATTCCCATGGGGGGCCAAAACGACCCCCCCCCTCCCTCGACGTTTCGCGTGATGCTCTCGCCGCGACATTTTGCGACAACTTTTGAGACCAAATTTGTCACTCCCGGGCATACCGTTTTGAAACCACACCCCTTTGAAAAAAATTTGTCAACCCCAAAATTGCTCAAAAACATGATTTTGTGTACAAATCCTATGTAAATTGTGTTTTTGCAATTAATTCATATAAAAATAAATGTATTTAATTTCAATGGCTGATAATGATTTATTTTAGCCTGATTATGCTTTAAAAAGTTTATGCGACAAATTTTGATGAAAAAACAACAAAAAAATAAGAAAAAAACAAAGAAATACATAAGAAATTCAATAAACAATAAAATACATAAGAAATAATTACGAAGCCGAATTTTTGCTTCAAAATTATTGTTAAGGATATTGAAAAGAATATGTTCCCCAAAAATTAGAAGTCTTTGAGCTTCATTTTTTTATTTATAGGCAAAAAATTATTTTTACATAAATTAGCATAAATTAATATAAAATACATTAATCAAAATTTGAAAAATCGAACTATACAGTCTTGTAGCTTACATTGGCCTCTACCTTCGTGCAAATTTTCGCGAGGATCGCACGATCCACGACCGAGATCCAACTGAAGGGGGGACCAAAAAGGCCCCCCATCGGTGGGATTAGGGTTAAAAGCTTTTAGACAAAAAAAAAAGTTTGATACCAAGATGGCAAAATTTAATAAAACCACATTAGTTCTCTGCTCTGTCTGTACCTTTGACATTGTTGTAGAAGTTTACAATCAGCCCGAAATCTTTCACAGCCACCACACAGCCATGGAGCCACATTCCTGTTGTTGCCTGAGCATAGGATGTGAGAACGGGTAAGGTGGATTTCACCATCGTCTTCTTGTGGGTGAGAAGGACACGTCTCTTGGCTGGCTCCACCACTATCACCTGGCCGGGACATGAGAAATGATCATCAGGTTAATGCTTCTCAAAGAATGCATAAGGTATAAGAATTGTGGGGAGGGAAGAAGCAATACTGTCATCAATTTTAAAGAGTGAGTGGTTTGAGTCATGTGTTGTGACATCATTCAATCCTATCGTGACCACATTCTATTATGCATACCCCACCGCCAGGACCACTATGAAGTTGTGCAGCAGCAAGCTCAGTGCAAACTGCTTTTCAAGTCGAGAATGTACATCTTCTCACAAGCCACGAACGAGAAATCTTTATGCATTAAAGGTAGGGAATCCCATTTGCATGCCTTAAACGAAGAGTTGTATAAATACAGTGGTATGTTGAAGAGAGTATCATTTTAGAAACTCCCATAAAGTATTGAAAGTGGAAGGTAACATTTAGTACATTTTTATTGACCGTTAGATTTTGAATTGAATTTTGGTCTGGCTTACCGTAAATTCCAGTACATTACTAGGCTACCTTTGCAGACCCATGCACTGCATGTGTGTCCATCATGTATATTTTGTGTAGAAAGTTCGTCAAAACTTACAAACATTTCTATATAAAACATACATTCTTGCCACACAAATGTTATTACATCAGCTCTTATACTTTTAGATTTGTGTTTATAAATAAAAAATACAGAAGACTGCAAGAAAAAGGCTTAAGTGTGGCTGACACACAGAACTACTGAGTAGTTACGAGTTTTGTGCATTATTCAAATTGTAGATAACTGTTGACTTCCAAATTTCTAAGCAGTGGCCTAAACAAGTCCCCTGAGGTTCATATTTAATGTTTTGCTGCATTTTGGGAGGTCTGTAAAAGGTATCCCCTACCTTTAAAGATGTTCTCTGATAATCTATTCATGCTATCAGCTGCATACAGTACGCTACACTTGTGAAGCAAAGCGATGCTTTTGAGTGGAAGGAGAGCTTTATTGGCAATTTTTGCAAGAATTTTCAGTGGTACCCCCTATTATATTTGGTATCTACATTAAGCAGATGCAGTGAACATGAAAATGACACAAATTTCACCATGTGAGGATAGCATACAGAGCTTTTATTCACGATCATAGACAGGCATGTATTTTGACAAGTTTACTCGCCGTTGGGCTGTAACTCGGCATGAAGCCCGATGAGTTAACTCGCCATTGGTCGAGATAGGGTTTAAAAGAAGAGCGAGCATTTTTAGCCACCCCTTTAATTCCAAGCCACCAAATATTACATTCTAAACATGCTGGGTGCCAAGGGACCAGCCACAATCCTTACTTCCTTATCATAGGGACATTGGTATTCGAATGCTATTCTGCACGGAGGTTTCATCAATCTGTGTAGAATTTCATCAATCATACTTGAGGCTAATGGACATATCTTTTTTGACACTGAGAGCTGCATTTCAAAAGCATGACGGGCAAACCTACGGCATCATGACACAGTGATAGAAAGACACTAACAAACAGCTAGTCACCTCCACTGGTATTTGAGAGCCATTCCTACTTATTACAACACAGCGCTGTATGGCAAAAGCAAGTAATTCTACAACCATTTCTTGTTTGTCAGCTTCACAATGTTTTTAATCAGACTTTAAAACAAGAGACCCGCGGGTCACGCGCTCACCTGAGTTTCGCAATTTCACCTTCCATGCATTCTTGCACACTCTTACCTGAGAACATTGGAAACTTAGGTCTGCATATGGATCCCCCTCAAGTCCCGGGGGGGGGGGGGGGGGGGGGGTGGGCAGCCCTGGATTTGCAATGAACAAACTTGGAACTAAAGTCATCAATGTACAAACTCATGGTATTAACATTGCTTTATCATTTCTGGTTCTAGAGCAGATTTTGAATATTCCTTAATGTGGGGGGGGGGGGGGGTGGGACCCCTAGGGGCCCCTCAAGAGGGACATGGCGCCCATTTGAAGGAATTGAGATTCTATAACCATAGGGATGCATCATGCTACCTGCTAAGTTTGGTCAAATTCATCATGAGGTTTTCAAGAAGAAGATGAACATGTACAATTCAGGCTCCATTACAACTGTACGACTTCTCCCCATCCCTCTCCTGGGTCCCAAGGGGGGGGGGGGGGGGGGGGGCACCCCTGATTTTGCCAACCCCATGAACAAACTTGAGACTACAGTCATCAATGTACTAACTCATAGTATCATCTAAGCCCTATCACTTCTGGTTCTAGAGAAGATTTTTAAATGTTCCTTGATTTTAGGGGTTTGGGCCCCTTGGGGACCCCCCAGGTGGGCCATGGTGCCCATTTGAACAAATTGAGATACTATCCCCCTAGGGATGCTAACTACCAAGTTTGGTGAAAATCAGACATGGCGATCTCAAGGTAAAGATGAAAATGCACAATTTAGGCCCCATTTGGACCCCTTCCCACCCCCCTCCCCTGAGTCCCAAGGGGGGCACCCCTGATTCCCCCATGAACAAACTTGAAACTACAGTCATCAATGTACTTACTCATAGTATCAATTAAGCCCTATCACTTCTGGTTCTAGAGAAGAAGATTTTTAAAGATTCCTTAATTTTAGTGTGTTTGGGCCCCCCTGGGGCCCCCCAGGTGGGCCATGGTGCCCATTTGAAGAAATTGAGATCCTATCCCCCTAGCGATGCTACCTGCCAAGTTTGGTGAAAATCGGTCACGGGGTTCTCAAGAAGAAGATGAAAATGTAAAAAGTTTACGCACGCCGGACGACGCACGACGGACGACGCACGACGGACGACGCACGACGGACGACGCACGACGGACGACGCACGACGCACGACGCACGACGGACGCCGGACGAAGAGCGATCGCAATAGCTCACTTGAGCCTTCGGCTCAGGTGAGCTAAAAAACCAAGAAATAAAAAGCCTAAAGAAGTACTAAACACCAGAAATATATGAATACATTGACTAATTACAATGAGTGATTCTGAAATATATCTTCTACTGATCAAACATAACAGACATCTAAGCAGCATCTTCCCCAGTCATTTTACATGTTGCATCTGACTGAAATTATATTACAAACACTATCAAAACATTCACTGTTGACAAGTTTTTTACCCTCAGCTCAATTTCTGATCCCACGGTGAACCGCTCATGTGGCTTTTGAATTGGCACATCACCAAGATGGGTCCGTGGGACGAAGCCATGCATCCTGTCCTGGATCTTGACTGCCACACCCCTTGGGGTCACAATCTCTACCACACCCTGGCAGGACATATGAAGACATTCAAACAGAGGGAGGGACAGGGGGGTGACATGAATGAAAGAGGGAGAATAAGGCTCAGCTACTCATTGCACACACAGCCAGAAGTCATACCATCAAGCGAAAATACAACATGACCTTTATCAGTGATTCATAGATACAGAAGAACTATTGCACTGAAATGCAAAGAGACAAAATATCAGAACTTGAATTTTTGGCATTTCAGTCAGTAAGGGGAATTCAAATTAAATGTTGACTTCCATGCAAGACAAATAAAGAAGAGATCTGAAGAGAGAGAAGGTGAGAGGAAGTTATGGGAAAGACCTGACCATACCTTTGTCAGCATGCCTGGTTTGATGTCCTTGACCCCCAGAAATGGCTTGTCCAGTACACTCTGTCTCATGGAAACAATGGCCAGTTGGTCAAAGTAGGCAACGTCCAAGACTCTACACTGGACCTTATCCCCCGGACTCCGGGCTGAGTGTCTTTCTTGCTTGTCATCACTAAGGTGTGTTTGCTGGACAAAACAACAAAGTATATGAAAACAATATTGTATATTAGGAAAGCTTCATTATTTATGTAGTGTTGAAATCTCATGAAGTTTTGTGCACAACCAACTATCCAAAAATTCTAACAGGCATTTTTTTTTTTTTTTCATAGATGAGTCCTTACATGAACAAAATTATGAACAAGTGAAGTTCAGAGAAATTGGTCAACGTAAAATAAATGAATAATGATAATATATGCATTTAGTGTGAAAGTTTCCGTTTCACACAACAGGTATGGGGGCAGCCTTCACTTAAATGAAAAGGATAGCCAGAACCTTTCATTTTAAAAAAAAAAGAAGAATCAAACCAGTTACTGCTGATTTTCTTGATTTTTGCACTAAATTTGTTAATAGTATGATATTATCAAGCTACTTCATACAAACCCATTTAAGAATGTCCTTATAATCAAAGTTTAAGGATATAAGATCTACACAGCATAAAGCGTGGCTTTAACGCAGGCTTTTGTGTAGGATATTGTCACTAATCTAAAGCACTTTTGAGGCATTCTAGAGCTTAAATTTCTCAATCACATCATTGTCAAAATACCAAAAATTATATCACAATGTCGACCACAAAAATACAATAGACATCAGCAACAGACAATTCATAGAGTGAAAAGAAAAAAATTACACATGCTTCCTAATAATTCATGACATATTTCTTTTAACATTTTCTCTGAAAGTGTAACTACAAACAATAGCTAATCATTTGATGTACATTCTAAGGATATGGTTTAATCACCAACAACAGCATAAAATCCTGGATGGACCCAACCAAGTGGAATGACCCTAACAAAACAACAAATACAATTCCTCCAGATTTGTTTGACTGCATCATGTGATCACACAGACCTTTAACCTGTATGTTTAAATCTGTTTATATACATAATATTAGGTTTGGGGAAAGGGAGCATGGTTGAAAAAATGTCAAGATATGTACAGCGTGTTCGGGGTAAAAGAACTGAAAAGTATGGGCATCCTCCCCGTTTGAAATAGTGGGTCACCAAGATCAACAAACAGTATACTTGGCAAGATTTACCTCCAATGTCAATAACCTCCAATGCATCACTTAATTTCACCTCCTTAGGGCTTGCAGCTTGATCTGCACCAAGTTCTAATCTTTTGAAATCACATGTATACACACATTAACATGTTGCATTTCATTCAAATCCACTCACATAGATGATTCCTCTTGTCTCAGGTGTGAGCTGCACTAACACGCTGATCTTCCCAAACACTCTCACAATGGTGGCCTCTTTGAAAACATCTCCGGGTGCTACATCAGCAAAAAGCCTCCCATCAGGGTCGCAGGTTGACTTCTGATGGACGGCAGTCAGACTCAGTCCAAGAGATTTTGTGGTGGGGCAGTTGTAGAGAACAACACCCGTTAGCTGACAAAACACATCACCAAATATCGTATACGTTATATATTCAGTGAGTCTAATTTTTTTTTCGACTTGGGACTTGATAACAATTTCACAAATGGTTAAATTCACTGTTGTGGAGTACAATAATGGATGGAGAAATGTGGAACAACATGTGCACATCACATGCATGTCAGGATCACATTTAATTTTTTAGCGCATTTTGAAATTCACGATTAGCACCTGACTCACAAAATTTGCAAAACCTTAATAAATGAAAGTAACCAAAACAAAAGAGATCATCAAAAAATTACAATCAGTAATATCCCTTTGTCATAATGGTCACCTATATAAACACCATCTTCATTGCCATTATTAATGGAATTATTGTTTTCACCATCACTTTCATCAATGTCCATGACATAGACAATAAAAGTGCTGCCATCATCATGCAAATATCACTGTTGTCATCATCAGACAGTAACTTCAATTGGATGACATGTTTTAATCTATGTAGGCATGATAAGCCACATTTAAGATCACTGGACTCTCTTTACTATCACAGTCATGCAGGTATTCACTTCTAGAGTCAATTTTCATGAGTATGTGCTCCCTAGGATGTCAATCATTTTTTTCACAGCCAGTTTTCATTTTAATCATTTTTGTAATTCTTCCCATGGGCAATCAACAATTCAGCAACATCTACCTACACTTGTACATCAAAATAGAAAAATTGCCATGATCTGTAAGAATCATGGAACACAAATACTGGTGATTGATAACCTAACACAAGTGCAGGGCCCCATTTCATAAAAAGTTAACATGATAGCAACTCTTGCTGGAATGGCAATTGTCATGATAATGACAAGAATCCACCTTCCTGATTGGCTGTTGCTATGGGAAGCTGCCATTCCAGCAAGAGTTGCTATCCTAACATCTTTTATGAAATGGGGCCCAGATCACCCATCAAGTCTTACCGTTTGGCCAATTCTGTAAGTGTCAAGATTCTCAGAATTGTCTTTCACATGGATGACATCTACACAGCCTTTGTACAGCCCAAGGACTTCCACTGCCAAACAATTTGGAAGAATCTGACGGAAACAGCGACAGTGAGAGAGAGAGAGAGAGGGAGAGGGAGGTGTCATTATCAGGCAAGATAATAATAATAATAATAATAAACTGTGCTTGTATAGCGCATATCACATTCAGGGAGATGTGGTTTAAACATGGTGCTGGGAAATGTATGGTAATGGTGGAATGTTTTTTCTTGGTACAGTGGCCCCTGCTCAATTGGAAGAGGTCAGGAGAAAAGCTTTCCTCTTGTTTAAACAGGGCTCCCCTTAAAAGGAGACTTCTAGATGATTTTCAGACCTTTTCACTTGAACATCTTTAACCCACTGAGGATGATTTGATTTTGCTACAACATGTATTTCCTATGGACGCCTGCCTGAGTATACTTCGGATTGTCCTAAACAGGTTAAAATGGTTAGACTGGGTACAGAGTTTCAGAGTTTATAGCACCTGCAATGAGGAATAAAAATGTTTTTAAAATTCATAACAAGTCACAATGAATGAGGATGATGATGTAGCAACATCAGATAAGAATGCACAATTAGGTGCTCAAGGAAGTAAAAGAAGTGTGCAAAAATGTCAAGAGGGGTTGATTCAAAATTTTTGCAAGCCTAAAATATAAGGAGATATCACTATTTTTCTCATTAAACATAACTACATATGGTTTAGTCTGGAAACAATTTATTATTACTATTGTTCATATTTTGTTCATTTAACAATACTTACCATTGATTATACTGGTTCAAATTTTTACATTGGTTGTTTCTATCCCTAACTCACATTTTAGGACTATTTTGAAGCGCTAATGCAGGGTTTTTGTTTCATCTGCAAATGGTAAATTATGCCTTTAAGGCAAGCTGTTACTGGTCACTGACCTTTGTTACTGTGGCATCAACCTTTGTTCCTGGCAACAGAGTAGATAATGTAGTGTGAGAATAGATGGTGGCTTTGGCCTTTTTTACCGCCCCTGGGTCTGCATTTAAGAGAACAGAGCGTCCTTTGGCCTTGACCTCCTTGACCACGCAAGTCACTGGCTGACCGGTCTGCAAGTTGTGCTGCCTGACCTTCACAAGCTTCTTGGCATCCTGCTTGCTCAGGAAGGCCTTTGTTCCACGGACTCCCAGATCAACAGTGTAGCCATGGTCCTCAATGCTTGTCACACACCCATTGATGACCTGCATATTAGTCACATGGAGAACCACAATGATGGGGTAAAAAATTTGAATAATGGATTTAATAGCCATGCCTTTTTTGTTTGAAAATCAACTAGAATTATCACTGAAGGTGATTAATACCCCCGCCCCTAGTGTTGCTTTATAGTATGTGATGTCATGAGGGCAATGACGTTAATACCAAGTTTGTGCACTTGTCGAATTGGAAACAGAATAATTTTAATTTACTGTACAATTACAGAGTTGACACTGAATTCCACAAGGTTTGGGTAAAAAGTGTGGTTACCATGGCAATGCATTGTCTGATACAAACACAAGGGACATTTTGCATATCTACACTTAAAGACCATCATACACACCAAATTTGACCTTCATAGCTTGAATGGTTTATTTTGATACAAAAATGAGTGGTTACCATGGCAACACATTTTCCATAAACTAGCACATTGGTGTCTTGCAAAACTATACTTCTAGATCATGATACATACTAAATTTGACTTTTATTGCTTGAATGATGGAAAAGTTATTCGATCTGCAAGGTTTTGGTAAAACTGTGGTTACCATGGCAATGGTTTGTGTGACAAACACAAAAATTATGTGTTCCACATCTATACCTCAGGGCCATAATGCCTACCAAATTTGGTTTCAATCGCTTGAAAACTGTGGAAGAAGTTCACTCCACAGGATTAAACAAAAAAGCATGCAGTTACCATGGCAACGCATTGTCCGATACAAATACAAAGGACATTTTGCAAAACTACACTTAAAGAGCATCATACACACCAAATTTCACCTTCATAGATTAAATGGTTCAATTTGATACAAAAATGAGTGGTTACCATGGCAACACATTTTTCTTATATTAACACATTGGTGTCTTGCATAACTACACCTCCCGATCATCATACACTGTACATACTAAATTGACCTTAATTGCTTGAATGATGTGCAAGTTATTCAATCCACAAGGTTTTGGTAACATTATGGTTACCATGGCAACGCTTTGTCTGACAAACACAAAAATTATGTGTTCCACATCTATGCCTCAAGGCCATAATGCCTACCAAATTTGATTTCAATTGCTTCGAAACTGTGGAAGTTGTTCACTCCACAAGATTTAAAAAAAAAAAAAAATGTGGTTACCATGGCAACGCTTTGTCAGGTACAAACACAGAGTGTCTTGCATAACTACACCTATAGATCATCATAGATACCAATTTTGAAATTGATTGCTTAAATACTATGGAAGTTATTTAATCCACAAGGTTTTGGTAAAATTATGGTTACCATGGCAACGCATTGTCCGACAAACACAAAAAACATGTCTTGCACATCTATACCTCAATATCATCATTTACCCTTAGTTTCATTTAAATTGCTTCAAAACTGTAGGAGTTCGCGACCAAAGATTTTGCAACAGCCCGACTGACTGACCGACCGACCGCCCGCCCGACCAACATCACGGTGATTCCTATATACCCCTTTCACACTACGTGTGGCGGGGTATAACTACTACAAAATGACATAGTTTGAAGATGTTTTCTTACATGATGTACCTAGAACATCCGGGTGTTAGTGGCTTTAAAGCCAGGATTCATTTATTTAGGCAGAAGATAATAACATTGCCCGTGACGAAATTAAGCAGAACACACAACGTACAGAACAAGCACACACTTGAACCAAAAACTTTCATAAAAAATGGATGAAATTCTCGAAGAATGCAAAGTAATGAAGACACATTCGAGAACGGCACTGTTTACCATTCCAGCTTTCACCCAGGAAGAGCTCAGATCGGCATTGATCTCAGTGTAGTCCAGTGAGGCTTGGATTCGGCGGTGACCATTCTTGGATGAGCTTAGTGATTTGATCTTGCATTGCACCAGGTCCCCGATGGAGTACAGGCCACCGATGCTAGGCAGACTCTAGAATAAAAGTAAAATATAGAGCTCGCTCAAAATAAAGCAATCAACAGAATTAGTGTATTTTTTCTGTCAACTACTATTGATACTTTTTTGTATGATTTGCACACATCATTGAAAGTATGGAATGTGTGGATAATTTCTGATGTGATATTTAGATCCACCACAAAGTATAGCATGGCATAATTCATACACAAAGATATACACGACATAGCATGCACCAGAATTCTTCCCATCTCCATTCTTTTCAGTGCAACTACAACAATAAATCAATGTAATTTCTTGGTACAGTCCTACAAACTGAAATGTGGCATTTGATTACATGTCTTAATAAACTTTTACAATATCAAAATGTTAGTTCGGTTGCATTGATTGCTTCAGTTAAACAATAAAGTAAGTTGCAAATTAAAATGGCTAACAAGAGTTCATGTATGACGTTAAGTTCTGTACGAAAGCACCGATGAAACTGACATTGTAAATTAAAAAAGGTAGTACAAGGTTTTAGGATGACTCAAAATGAAACTAGAAATGTCGCTACGGCGACTGATGCCTCCGCCATAATGCATGATTCTCCCAATAGGTGTATAGTACAATGTCTTGACAATGTGTGATGACAGTTTCACATAACTGGCAAAATATCGAAATAACAGGTTTGTCAGAAATATCTTGAATGTTCACTTTCCACGAACTGGGTTTGCTATAATTGTCTATTAAAGAGTGCAGGTACACATATTTGGGGAATTGAAAATTTTTACTTGACTTCTGACTGACCTTATTATAAGTTTATGCATTGAGTATAATTTTCAAGGTATGAAGAAAGAGTGTAATTACAGTACAAAATATTTTTTTTTCATTTAAACCTGACCTTTGACCCTTAACCTTTGACCTTTGACCTTCTGGCTGGAAATTTCCAAGAGAATCTCCATCAAGTAATACATGTACATATATTAAACACTTTTAAAACTTATAATGCAATCATTGCATATACTAGTATACATGTATGAGGGTAATACAGTAGTAACATTTTCAGGAGTTGACCTTGACCTTTGAACCCCCTGACTATTGACCCATGACCCCTAAATTCCCTAGATAATCCCTGCCAGTCAGTACATGCATATGTACCATGTTCCATGAAGATACATTGAACCATTTGCGAGAAAAGTGATATTGCAACAATTTTACCTAACCTTTGACCTTTTGACCTTTGACCTTATGACATGAAACTCTCTCTGGAGAATCCTTACGCAGTAGTACATGTCTACACTAAGTTTTAAGAAAATAACTGCGGGCATTGCATAGATATGGGGGAAATAGCAACATTTTTAGCATTTGACCTTGACCTTTTGACCTTTGACCTCTTGTCAATGTCACTAGAATCTACTCAACTAATTGTCCCATCATACATCATCCTTGGACCAAGTTTGGTGAAAGCTGCTTCATCCAGTTTTGAGTTATCACATAAACAGATAAATTTTAGGATTTGACCTTGATCTTTGACCTTTGACCTCTGTCCGATTTCACTGAAAAACTAAACAAGTAATTGTCCCATCATACATCATCCTCCAACAAAGTTTGGTGAAATTTGCTCCATACAGTCTTGAGTTATCGCGTAAACGGATACAATGTCATGATTTGACCTTGACCTTTGACCTTTAGCCGATTTCACTCAAAATCTTATCAAATCGTTGCCCCATCATACTTCATACTTGGACCAAGTTTGGTAAAATTCCAGTAAATATTACTCAAGTTATCGCGTAAACGAAAGCGGACGGACGTACGGACGTACAGACGTACGGACGTACGTACGGACGGACGGACAACCCGAAAACATAATGCCTCCGGCACCACTTCGTGGCGGAGGCATAAAAAAATCAAAATTACTGACAGCTATATTACCTTGAGCATAACTTCACAATGTGTATAATATGTTTCAAATGTGAACAAACCTCCTCATCAGCTCCTTCCTCCACATTCATTTCTTGCAGCTTTTGTGTGAAAGGGGCCGAGATATCTGTGATCTGTACAAATCCCTTTAGACAATTGGGCAGGCTGAGCACGACTTCATACTCGTGGACCTCCTTGACCGCTGCCAGTACCAACATGCCCTCAGAGATTGTCTGCATAAGATTCAGTGGCACAAGTATTAATTGGTTCAGTTTGCCAGTCGGCTCCATGCACATTGTACACAATCTTCACAAATAACATAAAGCCTATCACCAGTAATGTACCTTTCACCTCCAATGTGTTCTGTCAGAGCATCTCTATCCAAATCTGAAAATCTGAAGAGATCCTGATCATATCAACATTGTACCTCCAATAAACTTTTATTGATGTAAAAAAAAATATGAATCTATATCTGCAGTTTGCATTGAAGGATATACCACAAGATGTGTTTGAAACTGCTTAATATCAGTTCATTGTAATATAATGTTTGTTTCACCCCGCTCCATTCTACTTTTGGCAATACAAATTTGTTATTTGTTTGACAGGAACTGCAAAAACCACTAGAAAAAAAAAAATACAACAAACTGATGTTGCATTATGTATTGTTTATTTCTCTGTTTCTTCCTGATAATTACATTCTGAAATACCATACATCTCTACCTTTTGAGAGAAAATTCTGGGAGTGAATTTTTCCATCTCAGTCACAACCACAGACTCCTCAGCCTCAGCTGCTGTCTCTTCATCCTTTTTTATCTTCTTCTTCTTCTTCTTGACTATACTTAAGGTTTCTTCTCCTGATTCCTAAAGACAGAGAATAAACATGTTGAAAGCAAGAGAATATTAATCAGAGGTGTGAGGGTTGAGGTGTGAATTTCCTTCAATTTGTCTCCCTCTACAAATAAAATTTGTAAGATCGCAACTGCTGATATGTAATTTAACAAACACGGAAAGCAGTAGATGACACGTTCGAGTCCTGGGTTCTTTTTTTCCAACACGTTTGTTAAATTACAGATCAGCGGTTGCGATCTTACAAATGTCATTTGCAGAGAGACACAAACAGAAGAAATTTCACATCTCAATAATCATGTTCATACGGACAATAACAAGACAATCAAAGGGACAATATAATCAATACATGTGACTGACAGGCAGACAGACAAGACAAAAAAGCAGACATCATGCACACATTTTGCTTCAAGGGAAATTTGAAATGACTGAGAACAGGAGGAACTTGTTTTCAAGATAAAAGGTTAGGCAAAAGTAGGGAAAGGATGCAAATTTAATAGAAAAAAGGAAAAGATTACCTGAAACAACACATCCCTGGCAGGTCTCTTCACAGCTTGTTTTGCAGAGTGTTTCACTTTGTCCTTCACCAAGACCTTTGGGCCAGCTGGCCTGGCAGGAGTACCTCTAGGAAAGTCTTCCTCCATCACTGAATATCTTTGAGCCAATGAATATCAAGTGACTTGGCAGCAGTATACACATACATTGGGTGTTTTCTCTCACTCTGTGATCTGGAGACTGGACAAAGCACAGACAATACAGAATCAAATTTTGTGACATTAGATATTACTGCACCCACAATTCATTTTTTTACTAGTAAAAAGCAAAACTGACTTTAAAAGGGAGTGCAGGTACCATTGATTCCTCAATGCAGTGATGAATATGGTGGTCAATGGGTGCAATTTTAGTTTTGGAGGAAACTTACTAAAGCAGTATGAAAATAGCAATGATGTACTGATGACGTTATGACAATACACCTCACATCTACAGTACATGGTGCCAATGTACAATTCTTTTGTATCCATACTTTAAGATAGGATTCTGGATACCCAGATTGCACCAAAATCACTGGATATGATTATTTCCAATCACTCACATAAATCTGAACTAAATAGGTCTTTGGGTATTGTTGATATCTATGTCTCCTCCATGTTGTCGCTCAAGGTGTGAGTCTTGTCGCAAGCTCAGAGTGTGATGGTATTGGCAAAAAACCTCAATACTGGCCATTGCAATAACTATAAGTACAAGGGTTTAAATGCATATATGTGATGACATAAATGGTATCCCGGGGTACCAAACAAAAATCAGCCATTTTGTTGAGTTATTTATTTTTTTCAAAAGGTTGTACCCTGGGTGCCAAAAAGAGGAAATTATTTTGGTGCCAGAGCTAGTGCGCGCTAGCCACTGCACTGCACTGCACCAAAGCACACGCTAGTGGTATCGCAGCTTCCATGCACGCATAGTATAACATGCAGTGGCATGGGAATGACTATGTAGATGCACACACAGTGCATGCATTTTTCTCTGGCTGTCCTCGAGTGGACGTGAGGTGGCGCTACCCAACGCGGTTACCCGGGGTACTACGGTACCCCGGGGTAACGCGTGATGCATCATGTGTCGATTTGCGAAATTCCTCGATCAACGGGCACTGCAACGTCCCCGATGCAACCTCATGCCAACAAGGCATGCTGTTGCGCATTTTTCAGCGGCCCTGAACGTGCATTGACATTGAACACATATAACACTGAATTTTGACCAGCTGGCCAGGGCGGTCAGATTCTGGTCAGTTATCATTCATAGCAATATATTTCTGGATTTTCTGAAATTCTATGATGTATTGCAAAACAAAATCATCAGTGAGATAAATGTACAGTTAAACTCGCATAAGTCAATCTTCTCGGGACTGAGCAAAACACATCGACTTAGGCGATTTTCGACTTGTGCGTTAGTCGAAAAAAATCGACTTAACAACAGTTACACCACACGTACATTATGTATAAATGTACATGTATGTTGTCTAACTCTGGAGCCGAGAGCTGGAGAGGTGGTGTGCCGCAGCACGCCCCGGGTCGCCCGGCAGGGCCACGGCTAACTTTGCATGGACAGTGCATTAGTATTGGCACAAGTCCGATTATTTTACACCCTTGTTAAACCTTGGGGAAGTGAATATGAACGATATTTGAGCAGTGATTGATTCCAGTTTACCATACCGTGGCTTGAAATGCGTGTAGAGGTGTAATTCTGATTTACCCGTGCCTGTAACTTTCCCCCTACTTTCCGCTTTGAAAACTCAGCAGCTTCATCCATCCACTGCACTGTACAGCGCAGACTGCAAACATACACAGACTATACACAGCCCAGTCGCTGTACGTACGCACAACTATTACACAGCCCAGTAATTGCTGTACGTACGTAGCGCTAGCGCGACAGGGCTGGACCAGCGGACCTCCAAACACGAAGAGAGTTCAACAATCGCATGCGATCGCTTTGAATTTTGATACTTTAGATCATTTTTTTTTTGTCACCTGTCTGGTCGGGCTAGTTCTTATGTAAACAAAAACTGGCGTCTCGTGATTTTGACAGTGATTTATTGCACAATAAAATCTTATTCGACTTAGGCACAGTGAATTTAATGGTTTTCCGTGAAAGTGTTCTTGGAATTTCATCGACTTAGGCGAGTATTCGAGTTACAAAATTCGACTTGTGAGTGAATTAATACACGTATGTCAATGGGGAAAAATCGGGACTTTTTAAAATCATCGACTTGCGCGATTATTCGACATATGCGATGTCGACTTAGGCGAGTTTAACTGTAGTTTAATATATTAAACTACCCCAACCAGCCTTTGCACAGTGTCTGAAACCCACACACCAACTTGGCTAAATCCTCTGCACAGCTACAAAACTTGTCAAGTGTTGAAATTTCTACATTCTAGCACAAATTTTACTATGACTCACATGGAAATTAGAGCATGGCATAACGAAATCATTCCATAATGACCACTTGCGTGATATCCATAGTCTGCATAGAGCAAAATTTCAATTCCTAAGAGTACAGCCTGACCACCGCAGTGTTTATTCAAGATATGCTGTAACGGCTTTGACCAAAGACACTTACTTTAAATGGAAGTGCTCAGTATATAATGAGAGCTGAGCATGTGCATTGAAAGAGTTGCAAAAACCTTGTATATACACATTTCCGTAGAGATAAGAGCTTGTACAGCTGAGCGCATAGCAACCATTTTTGACAATCCTTTCAATTGCAACCGAAGGAATCTCTTTGAAATGAGAATTGAGAGACAGGGCCGACAACAGTAGTGCGAAGAAAATGTGATCTACACCTTGTGGACAAATGGGAATTCAGTGTGTATAAAACATTTAAATCTTCATTTTTGGTCAGTTGTAAATTGTGTATGTCAATATTGACAATAAAAATAGCAAGCTAAATTGATCAAGTTAGCAAAAATAGGTCTGAGTAATAAACATGACGTACATTGTACAGTGTATTGAATTCAAAATCCATATTGTCGGTCGGAATAAGGTGTGGTTTCGGATCTGGAATGGTATTGCCACTTGGTATTGCCACCTGCACCAAGGTTCGACCTCCCGTGCCACAGTTCGACCGTGTGCAAAGCATATAATAGACTAAGTTTCTACATGTAGCAGGCAGTCAAATTTTGGACAGCGTTATGGTCGAATTATGGGCAGTTTGCATTACAGCCTGTTGCGACACTTGTGTACAGTGACAGGGTTGTGTATACCGGTAGTTAATATTTAACATACATTGTTGCAGATATGATTTTGTATTCAATGAATGATTTTAGTTGAATAAAGAAAAGCTCAAATGGCCAAATTCTGGTCAGCTTTGATACTCTAGAAGATTATCCCCATTTGCAACATGGGCAGTTTTATCTATTGATATAACAGCTTTTTGTAGTAAGAACGTCAAGTAGGCTTAGTCCCGCTTTAGAACAAAGAGCATGAGTTACTGTACAGTGAATGGGAAGTGAGGGATCTTACAACTGATTGGGCCTTTTCATCAACCAACATGACCAACTTTATCCGTAGCCAAGATTCAAGCTACAAGGAATAATAGAGCAATATTGTGCACTACCCCTTCTTCCTCATTTGGGTCTAGATGGAACGTAGAGGAGTATTTTGAATACGATCAAGAAGAATGAAACGGCCTCTGATGGAATTTATTAGGCACTGGCATGGCAACTTGTCCATCTGCTGCAATATTTGTTCAACTCAAATAATACATACAAAATTATATCTACAACAATGTATGTTAGATAATCAAACTACTTTCTACTGATTTTTACATACATCGTAAAATTTCACAAAAACCTAAAATATTATCAGTATCACCTTGATAATCCACCAGAATCCATCTGGCCTCTCCAGAATTCGGACGCGCGCTGTGCGCGTTCAATGTCAATGTGAGTACAAGGCCCCTGAAAAAATGTGAAGCGCCATACCTTGTTGGCGTAAGGTTCTATGGGGGATGTTGCGGCGTCTGTTGGTGTCCAAATTCTGGCGAGTCGGCACTTGCGTTCAATGCCTATGCCTGTACAATAGATTTAACCACTGCATTAGCACGTACAGAGATTTTGTTTTATATATGTGTGCTTTCGAGGATACCATCACACTCTGAGCTTGCGATAGGCGAAAAATCTTGGAACAGTACAGCGTATTTCTCGATTTTTAGTACTTTGTCGGTGACCCTGATTCTTAACACGAGACTTAAATCATGCACACTTTTGAAAAGTTGCACGGATTCTGCACTTTTGATGGCGAAATCTGGGATTTTAGATTTTTCCTGTTGTGAACGACAGTGCCAGTATGTTAATGGCGGCTGTGTGTTAGC
Source organism: Diadema setosum (assembly GCF_964275005.1). NCBI lineage: Eukaryota > Metazoa > Echinodermata > Echinoidea > Diadematoida > Diadematidae > Diadema > Diadema setosum. Next base: position 9,726,749 of record NC_092702.1, read on the forward strand.
ACCGTGTGTCTCTACCGTGTCATTACTGGTTTACTGTATCTGCGTTTCGACTCTGTTTGACTTGCAATGTTCAAACTGCAAGTTTCCTTACATCACAAGCCACGTCAGGAGTAAGTCCAAATCGTCTCCAACCATGTCGTCGTCGAGAACAAGACTAAAGAAGAAATCTTCTAAATCTGGTCACCATGTTGAAACCATCGACGAAGATTCCCCCGAGGACTCCCCCGACCTGGCTGGGCATTCCAGTCTAGGTTGTACCGGCAGAGACGTCTCTACTGCTGCTGGGCACTCAAGCACTACACCTCATTCAAATGCAAATTGTGCTGCCGACACAAGTGAAAGTGCGAATGCAAATACGAGCACGGACAATGTCAAGACCGCCGACATGAAAGAGCTCATTTCCGAGCAAGTGATGAAAGCCCTTTGTTCAGAATCTGTCATCAAGGAAATAGTTGACGCCGTTTACACAGCTGTCTACGAGAAACTTGGGGATGAACTTCATGCTTCGTTTCAGCTAGAATTGAAGCAAAGGGACGAAAAGATCAGTGAACTTGCTTCATCATCGGAGAAACTCCAGAAGAAGATCAAATACTTGGAATCAGAGCTGGAGAAACAGGAACAGTATTCACGTCGTCAGTGTCTACGAGTATACGGCCTCCCAGAATCTCCAAAGGAGAATACGGATGATGCCATCCTCGCTCTTGCCACCAAGATCGGTGTCGACCTGGATGTTCGGGACCTAGACAGAAGCCACAGGATCACCTCCAAGCCGCGCTCCGGCGATCGATCTACCAACCATCAGTCACCTGCAAAACCCAGACCACTCCTAGTCAAATTTGCGAGATACAACGCTCGTAACCAGATGTATGCTGCCAAGTCGCGATTGAAGGGGACAGGAATTGTCATCCGCGAAGACTTGACATCTGAAAGGCAGGAACTGTACTACAAAGCACTCTCTCACGTGAACACTACGCAAACATGGTCATCTGACGGAAGAATCTTCACAATAACAAAAAACGGAACCAAGAAACTGATCACTTCCCTCCGCGACATCGACACTTTGTGAATAATCAATAAAGCTTCATTATCTCTGTCTTCTAATGGCGTCTTTCTGTGAGTATCTAGGCACTGATTTTTCGGTCAATTCTGATGACGATGAGAATTCCTATTCTCAAAATTACACCTCTGATTGCAATTATTATAATTTTGAACAGTTTCGTGATTCAGTATCTATTAATGCGTCGATGAACAAGCTTAGCTTGATCCATTATAATGCTAGAAGTTTGAATAAGAATTTTGATAAACTTTGTGAAGATTTACAGGTTCTTAAGTTCCCCTTTTCTGTTATAGGAGTAACTGAGACATGGATGAGCAATACATCAAATCATTTTTCTTTACAGGGTTATAATATGTTCCAAGCTAATCGTATTGAAGGCCGAGGCGGAGGAGTAGCATTATATGTCAGAGAAAATCTGTCTGTTCAAACTTTACAAGATGTAGAATTGTCTATTGATGGCGTAGAATCTCTTTTCATTGAAACCACGGATGCAATTAAGAACAAGATAATAATTGGAATAGTATATCGTAAACCTTCTTCAAATGTCGGTGATTTCATAAAATCCTTTGATTTAGTTTTGAATACATTGAATGCAATGTCGAAAGTGTGTTTTATTATGGGAGATTTGAATCTTGATTTGATACAGTATGACCAAAACAGTGTCATTCAGAATTACGTTGATATGCTTTTTTCAATGGGGTATTCCCCCCTGATATGTAAACCGACCCGTGTATGTTCTAATTCAGCTACTCTTATAGACAATATTTTTACCAATTCTTCTGACCATCATTTCATTTCTGGTATTTTACTCTCTGATTTGAGCGACCATTATCCAGTTTTTTCTGTTTCTTCTTTAGCTACGTTGAGTCCAAATAGTAAAAAGCATAGTGTATTATCACGGAAAATAACACCTTTGTCATTATCATCACTGATGGGCGATTTATCGAAAGCTGACTGGTCAGATATCCTTGAGCTGAACGCCAATCTTGCCTATGAGTTATTTTTGGACCGCTTTCTGTTTATATTGAATGAACATATGCCGCTTAGAAAAAGGGGTTCTGTTGATAAAAGGATTAAAAAGCCCTGGATCACACGTGCAATATTGAAATCAATCAAGAAGAAAAACAGATTATTTAAATTGTACAAACTGAACCCAAACAACAGTAATGAATCATTTTATAAGCAATATCGTAATAGATTGAACTCTGTTATTCGACATGCTAAAAGAAAATATTATTATGATGAGTTTCATAAGACTAAATTTGATTCAAAACGTATGTGGAAATTTATTAACCGGACTCTGGGAAAAACTGATAGTAATCTGCCTGAAATTTTAGTACAAGGAAATGATGTTATATGTGATCAAGTTTTAATAGCAAATATTTTTAATGAATATTTTGTGGATGTTGGTCCAAATTTGTCTCGTTCGATTGATACATCAGATACGTCTATGAGTTTTTCTGATTTTCTCTCTGGTAATTTTGAACGTTCTTTCTTTTTTAAACCGGTTTCTGAATCAGAAATATATGATATTGTTCACAAAATTGATGGTAACAAGAGTGCTGGCTTTGATAACATACCCGCTTCCATTGTAAAATCAGTTATCACATTTATCATTAAACCAATTGTACATATATGTAATTTATCTCTTGAAACCGGCGTATTTCCATCCAGTATGAAAACTGCCAAAGTTATCCCTGTGTTTAAGAAAGGGGACAAGAATGATTGTAATAACTACAGACCTATATCAGTACTACCGGTTTTTGCAAAAATATTGGAGAGAATAGCATTTGATAGGCTTTACACTTTTCTTAATCAGAATGATATTCTTTGTTCTAATCAATATGGTTTCCGTTCCCATTATTCTACTGAGTTTGCTATAATTGATTTATATGATCGGGTATTGAATCTTATCAATAAAAATAAGCATGCAATTGCAATATTTATGGATTTATCGAAGGCCTTCGACACCCTTTCCCATTCAGTTTTATTATCCAAATTGCAATACTACGGGGTTCGTGGTATACCATACCAGTGGTTTCATAGTTATTTAACTGGGCGAAAACAATATACTTTATATAATACTTACTGCTCTAATAGCAACTCATTATTGTGCGGTGTTCCCCAGGGGTCCATATTAGGACCCCTTCTGTTTTTGATATATATTAATGATATTGTAAAATGTGCACCGTTTTTTCAGTTCTTATTATTTGCAGATGACACTACTTTAGTAGCATCCCATTCTGATTTTTCAGTTTTGATTGATTCCATAAATGAAAATTTGAATTTAGTTTATACTTGGCTTCTCTGTAATAAGTTGTCATTGAATGTTCTCAAAACAAAATATGTCGTATTTCGTTATTCGCAAAATTTGAGTGAAAATTATGACAACATATCATTGTATATAAATGACACTGAAATTGAACACTGCTCGGTAGTAACATACTTGGGAGTGACATTAGATCAACATTTTGCCTGGGATTTTCATATAAATCATGTCAGTTCGAAGGTATCCAGGATCATTGGTATACTTCAACATATAAGGCATTTTGTCCCCCTTCGTATTTTGTTTATGATGTACAATGCATTTATTCTTCCATATATTATGTATTGCAACACTGTGTGGGCCACTGCATACCCGTCCAAACTCTGCAAACTGCACCGTCTTCAAAAACGGGCTCTGCGTATCTGTTCAAATGCCGAATTTTATGCTCCATCTATGCCTTTATTTTATAGTTTGAACACTCTAAATATTTATGATATTAATAGATTAAGTATTTGTATGATTATGCATCGTTATTTTTCCAATACATTACCTGAGTATCTGATGGAAATGTTTTCTTTGAATCTGGATGTACACAATTATGATACTACAAATAGACAACTTTCCCACAAATCTAGAGTAACTTCCCATTCCCTGTATAAATCGATTCGGTATACTGGACCAAATATGTGGAATTCTCTGCCTCCATCGCTACGCAATATTCAATTTCTGAACTCATTTAAAATTAAGTATAAGTTTCATCTTTTGTCGTTTTATGTTTAACGCAACAATTTATATTCACTCACATTCACACACTCGCTCACGCGCGAACACACATTGAGTTATTCTGTGCTGTACTGTAGCTATATATTTCTATGTCATACGTTATGGGTGTATCTACCTGTCAAGCCTCCTAGGCTTTTACTGATACATCCTATTTCATTTTTCTTTATTACAATGCACTCCGTTTGTTCTATTGTATTTGTTCGCTGATAGTATTTTTACCATTTTAACCTGTACATATTGTGTATATATGCATGATTGTTATTTTTCCAATCTTTTTATCCGAAGAATGAAATAAACGAATGAATGAATGAATGAAATGATGTGATATGTGTGTGTTGTGACTTTAGAATTTGCTGGCTTGTGATAAGTGATAACTACAGTTAGCGTCCGGATTCTGGAGGCTGGCTGAAAACTGGGGGTTTTACCTGAGAACCCCACGGCAATTGTGCACTTTACGGCCCTTTATTATCGGTACCTCATTCCTCATACGACAAGGTGATATCCCATGAACCACTGCACCCTGAGCAGCTGGTGCATGGTGAGCTTCTCTTGCTGTATGGAATGCCGTTTGACAAGTGATAAGGTCACTACAAGCCTGCCTCACTCACTGCGCTTCTAAACTGTAGCTGCGTAGCTGACACATCGAACACTGTGCAATTGCCATATCACGTGTCTCTTTGCTCTCTGATGCAGGCTTATCAAGCTTTACATTTGTAATGTTACATTGCAAAAATTGCCATGATCATGGCGTAGTGTAGCATGGTGTAGAGGATAAACACAACAAACTGACAAATCAGGTAGATTTTGGATTTTTTTTTCATTATTTCACACAATAATTACCTCCGCCAAGGGAGGAGGTTATGTTTTCATTACCATTGGTTTGCTTGTTTGTTTGTCCGTGTGCAAAATAACGCAAAAAGTAGTTAACAGATTCTGATGAAACTTACAGGAAAGGTTGAGAATGACTCAAGTAACAAATGGTTCAATTTTGATGGTGATCCAAGAATTATGGGGGAATTTATGAAGGATTTTTTATATTTTGACAGGTAGGGTCAATGAACTTGGGAGTTCAAGCTGCGCATTTTTGAAGTTTTCAAATGCGCTCTAAAGTGCGTGCTCTAGTTTCTGCTAGGGCGAGGCACGCCGCGCAACTGAGCTGAGTGAAGGTTTATGACGTAACAAAGGCTTCTATATTGGGAAATCGGGCGATTTTTCAGCATGTACAATTGTATACCTATGCCTAGCCTGACCAGACCGCTGTGCGAAGAACAGCAGTCTGACATCTACTAGACAAGTCTAGTGTTTTACGTTGTAACAGTATACGACCATCGCTTTTGAAGGTAAAATCGCATTAAAATGTCTTTTATTTTGTTTGATTTTACCAATAAGATGATTTTTACCACTCACCTACATCGTATTTTGCTGATGGTTGAGTTGAATTTGGTGTTTTGTTGGTATCCAGACCTTATTGTTGAATTTTTCTAAGTAGATCGTGCGATGGTAGCATTTTATGTACGCCCGTGCGTTTTGTGTTACGTAAAGCTTGTCGTCTGCTACGTTTTCCGCGCGTGCTGCTCTCATGATTTGACCTTTGCATGGGTCGCTTCCGCTCCGACAAGGTCATGAACTTTTCTGACTCGCTACGTTGCAGATATATACGCCATTCAAATAACACGCAAAAGATGAGGAGTGAAGCAATACGGACGCTTACACTAAGTTACAGACCTGATTTTAATCACGGATTTCGGTGGGTTTTTGACGTAATTAAAAAAAAAATCGCATACCGATAATTGAATGAATATCATAGACTATGGGGATTCCTTATATCTTAGTTTTCTACAATTAATAAAGATATTCTAGAAGGAAACGTACACCCACCGCTGAAAATGACAACGTATACGAATAGGGTAGACGTGCAGCCGCTGTCGCAAAGCGACAGCGGCTGTAGCTGCGTGTAGTTAACCTATGCCATGCCAGGCCATGATGGGTGGAAATCACTGATCTCTATGGATGAGCCCAAAGAGCTTTTCCCCAGTGGTGGAGAGGAGAAAAATCTCTTTGGGAAGAGCAAGATCATCTGTGCCTGTGGAAAGTAGCTGCTTGGCGGAGGTCTGGGAAAGACTTCCTTTTGAGACAGCCACCCCAATCACAATATTCACCATGTTCACTAGTACTAAATAAGTGCATATCTATACAACTCTACCTAGCCTAACCTTGCTTGCGATACACACGCATGCACGCACTTACTTTTGGGTGGCTGTCTCAAAAGGAACTCTTGCCGCGCCGAGGTCTGCACTCTTTAGTCTCAGCTCAGAGGAGAGTGCTTTTCTAATAGTAATTTCTCTTTTGTTTCTCGAATGTCGTTTTCACGCCCCCCTTTTTCCAAGATAAAGATGTCAACATGTTAAACACAAAAATACTCTATGACGATGTATATACTTGTAACACTCTCGCATGAGGAAAAGCTGATTAAAAGTGTTGATGATATGAATCACATAACGATGCAATGTCTAAAATCTGACAGGTTATCATCCGATCACATTACCTACACAAAATAGGATAACATGGGACTATAAAGAATCTCGGTCTATAACTGTCCTCGATAGTATACTATATGGGCAAGTGCTTATGTTCGAGCCATCAAACTCAGCCGCACCTAGCAGAATATAATATGAAATGAGCTCATGTATTTCATACAATGTCAACAACACAAATACACTTCGGGATCAAAATTTACTCACGATGCCGTGATTTCCCTCGAACGCAGATAGCAGTCACTTATTGCACGCCACTACTGCACTGTCGACACAACATAGAAAAACCACACACGTGTGTCTATGTGGTGTATGACCAACTACACAGCACTGAACCGAAATGAAATGAGGTTGGGAATTGTCTGTGCTTGTAAATTTTTAATCGATTCTTCATCATGTTGAAATTATCGATTACAAATTGGCAATAGACCTTTAAATCAAAACATTATTCATCTTACTTGACAATACTACACTATCAAATAGGCAAAAATAAGTAAAAAATACAAAAAAGATCATGGTATATAAAATTTAAATTAGATTCATGATGTTTTAAATTTCTAAACCATTTAAACATTCACGTACGTACATACGATGTTGCCAATTTAATAACTTGCTGTCTTTCCGAAAGTGTACCGGCGAAAAGAGGTGAGACAAAGTCAAAGAAAATATGTTAATTACAGACCTTACTAATTCTTTGTTGCTAGAATAACTGAGTATAGATATTCTTGTGATATGTCTGGCACCAGTGTTGTGAATTATGGCTTGTCAACATGCCTGAGATGTGGCTAAATCGTGATATCGGTCCCCTCTTGCTCTGCGTGTGCGTCTTCACTATGTGCAAAGTCTATGGAAGTGGATAGCCTGACCAGACCGCTTCGTTTCGCGACAGCGACTGTGCTGCGTGTACTATGGAGGTGGATAGCATGATAGCAGTCGCCACCACCACCGACCGCGCGCCGCGGCTATGCCTATGACGAAATAATACTGCAGTAGGCCTGGCGCCTAGGCCTAGGCGGATCCTAGGCCCTAGGCCTAATCAATGGCGTCGCGGTGATAGTGGGGACCAGGATAATGCCTGAGTTGACCGAAAGATCGGTCTGTATCTGGTTGTCGCGGAAATGTTCCGCGGAGACTGCGTCTGGCTTCACGGATCCCCTCCTGACTAGTAATAAATTTAGTAGTAGTTTTTATATATATTTTACATACCGAAGTCTAACTACACGTATTGACCGATTCGGGTTCGTTGAGGGCAGCAGACATTTTATGGCAATGGGCGCAGCCATGAGCTCAAATTGCGGTGTCTCAGCCGACCCCCCCTGCTCTCCCCCACCCCACGGGCAACATGTTTATCGCGCACTTGTAACAAAGGTTCGCGCACTAAGCAAGCATTCGCGCACTCAGTACGAGACGCCCATTGGCTAAAACAACCATGCATCAGTTTCTCATTAAGCGCGCGTGAGAGGGGTGGGGAGAGAGAAGGGGGGGTCGGCTGAGACACCGCAGTAATGGCGCTGCCCATGCCAAAAATACACATAACGCGTCACAGAATCGGTCAATACACAGCCCAGTCGCCGCTGTACATACGTAGCGCGACAGGGCTGTACCAACGAAGCTCCAAACACGAAGAGGGTCCAACGATCGCATGCGATCGGATTGAATTTTGATACTTTAGATCATTTTTTTGTCACTTCAAACTCATCTGACGAACAAAATGATAATGAGACTTCATATCTATGCTATGAATATTGAAATTTAGATTTAATAACTTACCTAAAATGATGGTTATATGCAGCATGTGTGAACGGTTCACGAACGGTACATCGTCTTTCACGCCAGGCCATTTCCAATATCCGGGAGGTCACGTGATCTGAATGCCCTTTCAAAAGGTCGCGCTGTCGACCGTGCTGCTACACCAACACTCAAGCAGCGCACATCGCACGCACGCAAAAGATTTCCGCAGAGATCAAGGCGCCATTTTGAATTCTGCAACAATGAACCCTGACGGTGTTAGGGAATCCGCCAGAAAGTATCATTTTTTGGTTCCATGGACTTATCACGAGGGCTCTCAATGGACTTATGAACCTTCTGTAAAAGAAGCATGCACTTAGCTGGTGAGTAACGTTTGGTAACGTGTACATTGTTTATAAAGAACGTATGAATTTTCATAAGTTTTGTAGTTGTGTGGTTGTGGTTCCCCACTTTGTAGGTGCCCGCTCGTTGGTCAGACGCTGTATTCGCGTAGCATATTAACAGCGTCTGGTCGGGCTAACCGAAGTCATTTGATGCCAGCTCCTGTACTGTGTGGATGCGCTGCCAGCGGTCGCGCACAGATCAAACGTTACGATAAACCAAATTTCAGACAGCTTTTTTACATTCAAACAAGTTTGACATGACATGATCATGACAGTTGACACAATCATTATGCAGCAATATTTGGGGTAAATTTCTCACATTGTGCAATCAAAATAGGTCTACTCACAGAAATAATGCAGAAATTTTATGATTATCCATATCGCAACATCGCCGTTCGCTAGCTGTAACTTATGCACTTGTCAATTGTAGTCCCGGCCCATGGGTACCCGGGGATGGCCGGGACTTGTATCCCACTTGCAATTTTGGGATGTTACACCACCCGGCCAAGTCCCGGCCAGGTCGGCAAAATTTTCACGGAAATCCCCCGCTAATCTCCGGCCAATTCCCCGACAGTCCGGGCAATATTTGTGCAGAAATCCCCGGCCAAATCCCCGACAAGTCGGGCATATTTGCATAGAAATCCCCGGCCAAGTCCCGACCCTCAAGGCCCGGTCACACTGCCCAAAAGTCGCGTAAGTTTGCATGAATCACGCAAGAAATTTGGTTGTGCATGCTTGTCCGTTGAGAATTTTCGCTTATTTACGCGATGAAAATCACCGATGAATTGCGCAAGAGCTACGGAAATATCACTAAAAAATCACTAAACCAGGCACTTTCAGCGCAGGCAAGCAATAAGGCCCCAAATAGGGCGAATTCGTGATTGTGCGTGACGACTGAGGTCCACGGAAAATTGCGCATAATCTGGGCTTTATCACAATGAATTGCGTATGAATCACGCATGATTCGCACATGAACGTGATAGCGGCAACATTTTTGCAAACGATCACTGATATTCCACGCATATTTCGCGCATTTTTCGCGTAAGAACAACGCAAACTGCGCAAAAATTACATAAAACAGCGCAATACTGCATAAACTTTTAGTTTTACGTGAAGCTGAGTTTTTTCTTGCTCAAAAACCTGGCCTTTGAGGACCCGTCACACTGCCCAAAAGTCGCGTAAACGCATGAATCCCGAAAGAAATTCGAGCCTTATTTATGTGATACATGCGCATTTCATGAGTTTGTCTACAACGTGGAACCTTCGTAGTTGTCAGCCGATGTTCGCCGGATCGGCGCTTTACGCAATTCCGGGTTTTGAGGAGCTCAAAACTCGGCATCGCGTAAAAGTTTACGCATTATTGCGCTGTTTTACGTAATTTTTGCGTAGTTTGCGTGGTTCTTACGCAAAGAATGCGCGAAATATGCGTGGAATATCAGCGATTGTTCGCGAAAATGTTGCGCTATTGCGTTCACCAATGACTGTCCGCTGACAATTAGCAGACATGAATAATGACGCATGTTTCGAGCTTGTAACACCTACGTATCACTGAAAATCACTGAAAGAAAGATATTGGCGTAGGCCTATGTATCTCTAACAGAACACGAAAATAAGCGCATGTATAAATTACGAAATGCTGATCGATAAATCACTAATGTATCACTAACAACTCACGTATGATTGCGGCGCTTTATTTTTGCGTGTTCTTTCCGTAGTTCTTGCGCTATTCATCGGTGATTTTTCAATGTGTAAATCAGCGAAAATGGTCAAATTCTCGACGGACAAGCACGCAAAACCAAATTTCTTACGTGATTTATATGCGATCACGCAACTTTTGGGCAGTGTGACCGAGCCCGCATGGAATCGCGTAAAGCGCAGATCCGGCGCACATATGCGCGGACAATACGATCGAAGGTTCCACGTCAGAAAAATGCATGAAATGCGCAAATCGCGCATGTTTCGCGCTAGGCTCTATTTTCTTACGTGATTCATGCGTTTACGCGACTTTGGGCAATGTTACCGAGTCCTCAATAGCGGGGAATTGCTAGTCAAGCGAAATAATTTATGGTCACATTACCGTACTGGAAATGGTACAAGTCATGGTCAACTCTCAAGCAAAATCTGGCTCAGTCCCGGCCAAAATTCCAACCCCAAATGCCTGCCATTTGGTTGGAGCGAATTTCCCTCGACAAGCCCCGGTTTATTCCCCACCCACCGGGGCAAAATGAGTGAATCTCCCCCGACAAAGCCCGGTCCATTCCCGACCCACCGGGGCAAATAAATTGAATTTCCCCCGACAACACCCCGGTACATCCCCGGCCCACCGGGGCAAATTAAGTGAATTTCCCCCTACAAAGCCCGGTCTATTCCCGACCCACCCGGGCGAAAAAAATGCTGAAATCCCCGCCCAACTTGGTTGCAAGTCCCGGCCATCCCCGGGTACCCATGGGCCGGGACTACAATTGACAAGTGCATTACTTAGTGTAAGTCGCCATTTTGAATCTGTTAGCCAATCACATGCGAGGTATGTGTTTTAATAAAAAAACACGTAGAAACTACCTCGCATGTGATTGGCTCACGGATTCATATGTTTCTGCAGTTTGAACGTGACGACGCGACGGGCTGGTTGATGTGTGTTTTACGTTGAAAATTCTACCAAAATGTTGGATTATTCATTAATCTGGTGAGTGTAGTGCATTCTTGAAATGTTGATTTTGCTATACAACTACAAGCTTAAATTTGCCGACCTAGGGCCGTGAATTAGACGCAATCAAGAAGGGTGAGGTACCTCACCCAATTTTCCGTAGAGACAGTGGTTAAGACCATCCACACAGCGATGTGTACTTTTAACTTCCGTCTGTCTACAGAGGTGAGCGATAACGTCAAAAATAAAAGACTCCTCTGGACAGATGGATCTTTCTGTCTAATGCCTGAGTTGAGATCGGTCTGAGGAAAGTGAGGTGCTCGAATACCGTCACCCTGCTTAAAGTTGTTACAAGGGGACTGAACAGAAATTTTAGCCCGACCAGACGGCAGACGCTGTTAATACGCTGAGTTACAGCGACTGGCTACTGTACTGGGCTGTGTATAGTTAAATTTACAGAAATTTATGCCTGGGAGTGTGTTCAGTACACTTGAAATAGCTAGATTCTAGGGTGTCTGGAGCATTTTTGTAAATTTTGAAATTCTCGGATTCTCTGAAAAACGAATGTGAACTATTTTATATGAAAGAGAATTAGATCTTAAAGGTAGGGGATACCTTTTACAGACCTCCCAAAATGCAGCAAAACATTAAATATGAACCTCAGGGGACTTGTTTAGGCCACTGCTGAGAAATTTGGAAGTCAACAGTTATCTACAATTTGAATAATGCACAAAACTCAACTACTCAGTAGTTCTGTGTGTCAGCCACACTTAAGCCTTTTTGTTGCAGTCTTCTGTATTTTTTTAAATCTATAAACACAAATCTAAAAGTATAAGAGCTGATGTAATAACATATAGAGTGTGTGGCAAGAATGTATATAGAAATGTTTGTAAGTTTTGATGAACTTTCTTCACAAAATATACATGATGGACACACATGCAGTGCATGGGTCTGCAAAGGTAGCCTAGTAATGTACTGGAATTTACAGTGAGCCCCGAAAAAAATTCAATTCAAAATCTAACGGTCAATAAAAATGTACTAAATGTTACCTTCCACTTTCAATACTTTATGGGAGTTTCTAAAATGATACTCTCTTCAACATACCACTGTATTTATACAACTCTTCATTTAAAGGACAAGTTCACCTTCATTAACATAAGGATTGAGAGAATGTAGCAATGTTAGTAGAACACATCACTGAAAGTTTGAGGAAAATCGGACATTCCGTTCAAAAGTTATGAATTTTTGAAGTTTTTGTGCAGTCACCGCTGGATGAGAAGACTACTGCAGTGTATGATGTCACATGCGTACAACAATATAAGGAAAATATAAAGAGAATTTCACAAAATTTCATCTTTTGAAAAAAGTACACATTCCCTTGACTCGTTACTGACATATGTTATGGGTAATATTATTCCCATTGCCTTTAGAAAGAGGCAAGTCAAGTGCTCTTTTATTATGCGAAAAAAGTGAAAATATGTTGAATTTTCTTTACATTTTCTTTATACTGTTGTACTCATATGACATCACGAGCCTTAGTAGTCTCCTCATCCAGAGGTTCCAACATAGAAGTTTTAAAAATTCATAACTTTTGCATCGATTGTCCAATTTTCCTCAAACTTTCACTGATGTGTTCTACTAATATTGCTGCATTCTCTTAATCCTTATGTTAATGAAGGTGAACTTGTCCTTTAAGGCATGCAAATGGGATTCCCTACCTTTAAGACATATTTCAAATTTCATGGCGAAATGATGTTTCTATCTCGAGAAATTTAACTTTCAAATGACAGCAATACATCATTACCCCCTTTTTTGACGAGCACACTCGAAAATGTGTCCAAATCGTTACGCTGAAAAGATACATTCGCGAGTGGATCTCAAGCGATCGGATAATGAGCATACAGCGGTTAGAAAATACGCGTAACAAGCGCAGAAGCCTCACCCCCACAATGTCGTCACACCGCATGTGATGTTTGTGTATGTATGTGTGTGTGTACGTGCTCGCTACCCTTTTAATACATACCACACGGCGCAGTTTTACATGCAGAGCACAGATGCAGACCCACGCAACCCAACGCAACCCCATCATCGCGATTGTGATAGCTAGCGCGAAAGCATGTGTGCTGAAACTTGTGAGCTCTGTTTGCCAGCATGCAAGCGAAGATGATATGCGCCAGCCGACCATGCCTAAAAGCGCAAGCAGTGCTGCCTGCAGCAGCTAACCTCGCCATCGCGCGTGTGCCAGTTTCAATACATTTATGTCGCAGTCTAATCTCGCCAGCACCGGTTGCAGCCACTTGCGTGAAAATGATGCCAAATTACTACCATTCATTTAAGCATTTTTCACAAAAGAGCCTAGGCTATAGCAATCTTTTGAAAATAACCTCGATTTGAAGTCCAGTAACAAATATCGGTATTCGTGTCTACTCGATCGTACTCACAGTTTCCTGTTCAATTGTGTTTTCCACGCGTAGGCCTGCGGAAGGAATTGACTGATCATCTGTATGAGCTGTGGCTCTACGTACAACTTGTTTGTTTGCGTGGTTAACTCATGTGATAACTGCAATTCCACATCGATTGTCTGAGAAAAGAGAGTCGATGTTATCAATAGTGTTTTGTTTGTGACTGTGATTGTATGTATAGAGTCTACACGAAGGCACATGACATTTAGCATTGGCTCTACGTACAACTTGTTTGTTTGCGTGGTTAACTCATGTGATAACTGCAATTCCACATCGATTGTCTGAGAAAAGAGAGTCAATGTTATCAATAGTGTTTTGTTTGTGACTGTGATTGTATGTATAGAGTCTACACGAAGGCACATGACATTTAGCATTATCCTTTTGTAAATCGTGGAATCGGTGTGTATCAAACATTGTGCGCTGCATTGCTGTCGACTGGGGTATTTGCAACGAATATAGTAGGAAGGCAACAGACGTGGTACACACACACGTCCAACATACACACAGCATGCACACGAAGTCCAGTTTCGCGCCGCGAACGCCATGTGGCTGCGTTGCGTGTTGAATTTAAATATGCATGAGCCCCAATACGCAAAAGTTACCATGGATTCTTGCATACAAAGCCACGCCTTAAGCGTTCGCTGCAGCCGAAAAATTATTGCAAGGGGTGCTTTCAAGGCAGAATCCACAGTCAAAGACGTGGAGCTAGCGCAAAACTAACCGCACCATCGGATTCAGCATCCTAAACTACTCACATGCTACACGCTGGTGCAAGTACCGAAGCAGACGCTGAGATATGGGGATAAACGAGTTTCTAACGACATTTACACCAATTTATATACCAGTGCTCAAATACAATATGGAGGCAAATTTCTTCTTTCATATGATACCAAATTTGTTAGGATTTGATGTCAGCATCGACTGTGGAAAATGCAATAAAGGCAAAATCAGGCTCAAAATTGCTTGCCAAAATTGGCGCACCTCGCGTTTGCACGGCGTCCTATGGGAGTTTCATGTTGTGAGATAGGGCGCGCAATGGTCCAAAGGTAGGAAGGGCGCGATCCAACACACTACTTGAAACTTGGCAGGGTTTTATCACAATTCACAACTAACGACCAAGCAAACTGTGTGATGAAAACCGAGCATTTTTTTTGCGCAAAGCTTAAATTTAGAATCTATATTAGGAATACGTGTTATAGACTCTAAATAGTCATCACGGTATCATCATGGTCACCCGCACGCATCTTTTACGTGCTTGTCTATGGGAGCATCACTGTCACCCGCACACGTCTTTTACGTGCTTTGTCTATGGGAGTGCGGGTGACGAGTTGCTGGCCCCTTCTATTCCGCATCGTTCGTGCTGGCCCCTTCTATTCCGCATCGTTCCTGCTTGAGGACAATAGCTGCAAATTTCCGGTATTGATCAGTGAACTTGTGGTTCCATTGGAATTTTCAGAATTTTTACTGTATGTGAGTGGGATTTCATAGAATTTTCAGTGACGAAATGTGATTCAAATATGCATAAACATTAGTATGACAAGATGCAGGTTACTCGACTATACGTAGTAGAACTTGAAGGATCTGAGGAAGGGAGGTAGTCTCGAGCCGGGGGTGGTCTCTGCAATTACTTACAATATACAGGTAAACGCCATATATTTCGCAAGTCTAAAATTTCGCGAATCAGGAATTCCCGACAATTTCGCGAGTGGTTAAATTTGCGATCGTGGAGTCCTGTACTGGAATGGAGAAGTGTACACGCGTACGTTACATTCACATCGGGATCAGAGTCAATATTTTCGTGTGTCTTTAATTTCGTGAATAGCACCTGACTCACAAAATTCGCAAAAATAAAAACCTCGCGAAATATTTGGCGTATGAGGCCTAGCTTAGAATACCGTACGAGCTGAAATTTTCGCGTACAGATATTTTCGCGAATTGCTACTTGGCGGACATTTTCACGTGTTGTTAATTTCGCGGTTGCAAGGGTCTAACTGAACTTAGTTAATTGCGCGTTGTTATTTTCGCGGTTCACAGGCGATTCGCAAAATTCGCAAAATAAAACCACCGCAAAAATTTCAGCTCGTACAGTAGAATAGAATACTTTGATGTATGGCCAGCAAGCAGCATGCAGGGCCAGGTAGGGATAAGGCCTCTGCACAGAAGTAGTAAATGTCAAAAAAGTTGATGTGGCATCTCAAGTTGATGTGGCAAGAAGATGCGAACGAATGGTGATGTGAAGTTTTTTATACTTTCATCGCAATCTTGAAAAATAGTAAAAAATTTACAGGGTGCCAAAATCAGATGTGCGCGAAAATCACCAGGGTAATTGTCCTGGGGAAATCATCCAGGGAGCAATTTACCTTGTACAGTTGTAGTTATTGGGGGGGGGGGGTGTATTGTCGTATGGGGTAAGTTATTGTATTGTAAGTTATCCAGAGAGATGGTATAGTATTGGTGGAGATGAGGATTGGGCTATTTAATTTTTGTGAGGTACCAAGAAACCACTTATAAAATAGTAAAAAGCATGCCATTCTAAGAGGAATTCAAAGTTTATTTGATGAAAATCGGTTTTCGAATGGCCGAGACATCCAAAAACAAAGTAAAACAAAGCGATCGTAATAGAAGCTGGGTCCCACCTTTTATTAAGATTGCTCTGTTTTGGATATCTCAGCAATTTCAAATCCAATTTTCATCAAATGAACATTGAATTCCTCTTGGAATTAGATGCTCTTTCACATTTCATATGAGGTTTCTCATTATCTCTACAAAAAATGTCCTGGGGAGTAATTATACGGGTGGTATATACGGGTGGTAGTTATCCGTAAGATATGGGCACTCTCCCGACTTTTAGAGCGGTTACACACGGTCAAAAATTCGTCATTTGAATGATGATTCCAGTGAAAAATAATTCTAATGACGAATTTTTAGCATGTGTGGAAGCAGATTAGAATCACGAATGCTAATCACAATCACGAATTCAAATTCTAGTCCGGAGGTGAATTCCAGTGAAGTTTCACTCAAATTACGGTGCGAAATTTACATGTGTAATGCTTGACCTCCAAAACATCTTTTGAGGGGCGGAGCTGAGCCAGCTAGTATGAAAGCGCGCTCTATAGAACCTCGTTGTTTTGATTGACAAGTTACCAAGGATTACGTAACGCCTTCGCTCGAGAATTAGAATTCTAATTACAGTTTTCGAGCGAGCCGTGTGTAAGATCCGATAATTCTAAAGACGAATTGCAATCATCATTACAATGATGATTCAAGTTACGAATTTTCTCTCGTGTGTAACCGATCCCAGATTACTCTCACCAGTTTTTCTGGTCTCCAGCAGGTCTTGGCGACATCTCTGAGACGTCTCTGAGACGTCTCTGAGACATCGTGGAGACCTTGCGGAGACTATGTGAAAAATCGAACATGTTCAAATTTCTTGCGACTAACTGGCAACTAATCAGAGACTCTGTAATTTTCAGGAGACGTCTCGGAGACGTCTCTGCGACTAGCAAAATCTAGAGTCGCGAACTAGTTTCAAGCCTGGTGAGATACCCCCTTAACTTCAGGCACGTATCTCCATGCGTACAGTAAACCACTACTGGAGTGGTGGGACCGAATAACATTGCAGGAAAAAGGATATCAACCCACTAGTGTCATAGCTTGCTGTGCAACACCCAAGTCGATTTTCTGGCAAGCTGTGCGTGAAAAATAATGGACAAGTGTGCCAGTCTCGGATTGTGCTCAGTGGCGTTCACTAACTAAATTTAGAGTTGTATCCTTGCTTGGCTGGAGAAGCTTGATACAGCCACATTGACATGCAATATTCCATTGCACTAGACTAGTTCTAACTTGCAAAGTGAAAAAAATAGAACTCATATTTTGTACCTTCTGATAGACATGAACATTATTAATGCATATGGCTCCTTGGTCTTTGCTCACATATGTAAATATGGTTTTCACATGTTGAGGGTCTGATAGCGCCATGATGATGGCATGTGCAACACTCTGCAGTACATTGATCATCAACTGTGAAGGATACAATTTTACGTAAGAAAAAGAAGACATTTTCTTACATTAAACTCCATTCTCACTGTCCTTTTTTTTTTTTCTCAGTGGCAGAGACGTATCTCATAATCTGCTCTGTGACGTCTGTAGTAGGTCACCAATTCAATGAGCCTCCGCGAAAGTGCTAAGACATTTATCTTGGAGACCTTGAGAATAAAAACAGTCTCCACAACTTGGCAGTGACTAAGGAGACTAGAAAGAGTAAAAAAAAAAACAACCAAAAAAAAACCTGAACCCATTTGATTCTCTCATGACTCCCTGGAGACTCAGCTAGATTCCAGGGGACTCTAGTCACCACCAGGTTACCAACTAGTCTCCAGCCCAGTGAGATACCTACTTACGATACACATTTATTCCTGTTATGATCCTCTGTGTGTGTGTTTTTAAAATACTATGTCTGTATTATATTATGAAGGTGTTATGTCTTTGTGTTGTCCATTCCACAGAACCATGGGTGGAGGATATGTTGATGAATCACAGTTTGCCCACTACACGGGCTTCAAGAAGTGGTTCAATGCTGACACCACATTTGGCAAGAGGAATGTGAGTACTCATTGTGTAGCATTACATGTCATCATCTCAATATTAACTGATGTAAACAAAGACATTGGTTTTGGATAACTTGTTGAAGCAGGTCAATTATATTTGTTGAACATTATGATCAAAATATTGTAATCCTCTTAATCTAAAGTCTGTTACTGGTCCAAAAGTAAAGATACACAGGAGATTGTTTGACTTACTTATACAGAGGAAATTATGCTGATTAAAATGAATTTACATAAGGCTAGCATTTCATTTATGGTAGCTGGTATGTCCTTGGCATGAAAGGAAAAAGTTTTGGAAAGACAAGTGCTACACTTATAACTCAACTGCTGTCATTCCTTGGAAAGAGAAGTGCAAATATTTTTTTTTTTTAATTTCTTCTGGGTTTTTTTTTCCAGATCTTCAGGCACCAAACAAAGGAAGCAGGCAATTAAAACGAGACCTACCCCCCCCCCCCCCCCCCCCCGCATAAAAAAAAAGAAGTTGTGTTAGAAAGCTGTACATTTTGTGTTTAATTTTGAGAAAAAAATGACAACCTTGCTGTTGTAATGTATCCATGTTTTCAATTCCTTGTGAAGCTGTGCACATTCTAACCCTTCCTTTTTTGAACTTTGTTTATACATGTATGTCAGACAGACTCGTTGTTGATGATATTATTACCACTCTATTGTATAAAGCAAAATGCAAGAACGAAGTGAATTATCAAGCACTGCATGTATTAATGTTATGTTAAGTTTTTTTTTCCTCTCTCTCTCTTGTTGCAGTGTGTTGTTGCAACATTGCCACAACATTCTTCCTGGTGTGGTATATTAGGAGAAGGATGAACAAGAACAAGGCAATAGCAGCCGCAGCAACACCAAGCAAGTAGATGACATCCTGGGTCTAGATGAAGTAGAAATTAAGAGTGCTCAAGGTCTCCCTTCCAAAGAACTCTACAACTGTCTGAACTGTGTCCTCCACACCTGCCTTTACGATGTGAACAACAAAAGTAACCACTCATCTGATGGCTCATCAAATCCTCCGGCAGCTACTACACCAAAACAACTTCTCCAACAGTTGGCACCAACATTAACAATTTACTGCTTACTGCAGACAAACAGGGATGACTTGAACCATGCATAGATAACCTTCTTACAACAGAACTACAGTGCACTTCTTAGGACAGTTTGAGTCCTATCTTAAAGCAGAACCAGTGTGAAAATGACTGTCGTAAGGCTTGTGGTGGGACCCATAGCACAATTGCTTTCTGACCCATTTATTTGACCACGACATGAAGTCTACAATGTGGAGTTCACTAATGTCAAATGCATTGAGATATTTCAGGTAGATTGTGATAGTTTATATTATGGAGTGAGCATCCTCATTGTCTTTTTGTGAAAACAATTTTTTCTGGAACACTTCAAAACAGAGTATTGATTGATTTAGATGTGTACCTAGTGAATTGTTCTCTGCAAATATGCAGTGGGAAATTTGAATATTAAAAATATGTAATTATACCCAAACTCTTTGTTTATTATTGTTGTTTTTTTGCCATTTTGATAATATCCATACATACTGCAGATGGGGATGGTTATATGGGGTGTGCACAAGATATCATGGCATATACACAACTGTTTTGATGTAGATGTATTTATTATTATTATTTTTTTTTTTTGCTACATCATGTGTGCTGCCACATGCCCAGGTGGAAGGGCTTGTAATTGGTGGTTAACTGATGGTGCAGTTACATCCAAAAATCACCAGTAGATTTCTGAGCTTGATACAATGTATTCAAGCTTGAGCTACCAAAAGGTGAAGGGATCTATCTCTTTACGCATGACAACATCTTCACAGAAGAATTACATGTACAGCAAACTTCGCAGAGGTCAATGTTCCTAGAATTGGGAATTGTGCATTTACATCAATAATGTGATAGCTTGATTGATACATGTATATGGTTGCTTGTAAACATAATGTAGTGTAGCAGGATGACATGACATTGTACTAAACAATGTTACCAGTAGATTTCTGTTTTTCAGTTAACTGTAGAAGCGGATATTTTCTTGCCAGCAAATTTTTTGCACTCGGCCGGGTAGGCGAGTTTCATGTTTTTAAATCCATGGAATCAAGTTGTTGTTGTTTTTTTTAATCCATGGAACATATGGCAAACAAAAATTTTCATGTGCTGTTATTTTTCCACTAATTTCTAGTTCTGCGAATTGTGTGAAAATTTCAGCACCAAGAAAATTTCCATTCTTACAGTATAAAGGGAACCAAAGCCCCAATATCAATGTGGAGTGAATGAAAGCAGCAATTTTAATAGAACACAGTAGTGAGAGTTTGAGGAAAATTGCACAATGAATTCATAAGTTATAAATTCTGAAAGGTTTGGCACCATCATTGTTGGATAAGAAGACTGCTGCACTTCATGACAATAAGCCAGTTCGGAGATAGCTCATGTGCTTATGGGTACAGATGACCTTTCTTTCTTTCCAGTTGGTAAGGCACTTCATGCGATTCAAAGAGACATAATACATCTGCTTGCCCAACATAGCAATTCATGGAACTCGTATTCAAACAAAGAATGGACTCTCATAGACGAGGTGACCAGAATGGTTCGTCAATCAACACTCGGGGAAGCATCCATTTCGTTATTTTGTATTAAATATGTTAACAAACATGTTTCTTTTAACATTGCCAAATACCAGGCTTGCTGTCTGGTGGATGTACTGGCGAGCACCATCTATAAGGATTACATGAATAATCATAACATCACAGATGCTTATCTCAGTGAATTTAAAAACCAACCTGTCTGTCAGTACAAATGACCTTTTTCTGCTCATGTACAATTGGAACCCCGAACTGGCTTATAAGAAAAAATAAGCAGAATTCCACAGTACATGTATGACATTTTATAAAAGTACAGATTCTATGGACTTGTCATCGACATACGTTAAGGGTAACATTATTCCCCTTGCATTCTGAAAGAGGCAAGTCAAGTACCATACTCTTTTATTTTGCTGGAAAAGTTTGAGATATGTTGAATTTTCTCTCTATATTTTCTGTATATTGCTGTCTATAAGTTTAGTACATGTAGTCATGAAGTTTTATAGTCTCCTTGTTCTGTCATGACAACACCAAAACTTTCAAAATTTATAAATTTTGTATTGATTGCCTGATTTTCCTCACATTTTCACTGATTTGTTCTACTAATGCTTTCACTCTATCCACTTTTATGTTTGGGCTTTGGTTTCCTTTAATCTTTAAAAATCTCCACCATAACTAAATGTCACAAAGCTTCAGTAAAAGTGAAGGGCAAGCATGATTGTGATGCTTATTGGCTTGCTTTATTAAAAAACACTAAGACTTGAGTGCAAGATTATCTCTATAAACACTCTCCCTGTATATGTTGATCTGCACACACAATCAAATCCCTTCACCCATCAAAACTTTCCTAGCAACTACACATAGTGCCCAGAATTGGATCATCATTATCCTTAGTACCAGTCCATTACTGTGAAACACAAATAACAGGAGGTGTGTGATGGCAGATTCGCTACACAAAGATGTCTGGAAACCACCTTAATTTCCATTGTATCGGCATGGCCTGCCTGTGGAACATGTATGAAGACACATTCTACGTCTCGGTGAGCCTCCTACCTTACTATTACCTGTAGGTCAAATTTTGAGGGATTAACTGAATGGTTATGAAAAAGTTGAGAAGATGAAATGGCACGTTATAGCCAAGTCCAAATGCACATCAAGGGTGAAATTCATGAGATACTGGTACTTGTAACAGAATACTTTATCACTTTTTCTTCCCCACTCGCTATACTCAAATAAAGACCAAATGTGTATATAAATGAACATCAAAACATGCGCAAACTCACACACAAACACACAAATTTACTCGGTATACATTTGACACGATGACACACCCATTTGTACAGTGTACCCACATGCAGTTTTACATTGCAGACACAAAATGTAGTACCGGTACAGGTATATTGTGCGGTGTCTCATCATCAGGTATATCTTGTGCCCTATCTATCAGAGCCAAACTATTAATAAACTTACACAAAACAGTTAAAAATGTTTTCCTCATTTGGAGTGACTGAAGTATTTGACTTACCAGGTACTCAAGATAGCAGCAGTGACAGAGACGGGAGGAAATTTGAAATTTTGCATTGACTTCTACGAATTACCGAGTATCATTTTGC